>NW_026000221.1:24129296-24214911 GCF_001458135.2 Marmota marmota marmota
GGGGGGGGGTGTCGGTTGCCATTCATCATTTTCTGAGATGAGCTGAGTTGTGCTTCAGGACAGGGTAAGAATATGACCTCCTCCATGGGGCCTCCCTGACTCCCTGAGTCTGTGCCAGCTGATCTGCACTCAGTGCACAGTAAACTGTGCCTCTCCCATTCTAAGCGTTTGTCCCACTATTTTGAAACTATTTCCTAATCTCTCGGTCCTTCTAGACTATTAGTCCCATGAAATTCAAGGACTGTCCATCTTATTTGCAGCAATATCCCTAGCTTCTAGGGACAATCTAGAACACTATTAATGCTAATGAAATGTGCTGAATGGATGTTTCGAAGTTCCAGTTCTAGTCCTAAATGTATTTGTCTCAAAGGATTATATCTCATGGTATAGAGGCCATGTCCCTTGGTCCCTTGGAATAACAGGTTAAAAACCCCCTTTCCAGTCATACACTGAATGTGGCAGAAACAACTGATGACCTGCTCAATAGCTACTCTACTCTTTCTCCTTCCCTGCTAACAAGGGTCCAGTCCCAAGGAATGGATGGTGAGCTGTGAAAGTCAGATGTGAAAAATCTCACTTTCTCTGCCAGATACTTCTTTCTCCCTTGCAACTAGGAATGACCAACTAATGCTGACCTGGCCAACAGCACATAATAAAGAGGAGTTTACTAGAGGCCTTGTGGGAAAGACTTTTCTCCTAATATAAACACCCTCTTTCATCCCATCCTCCCCCCACCCACACTTCACCCCGGCCTTGAACATCATTACATGAGGACATTATACTTAGCAATGCTGCAGCCATCTCGTGATCACTGAAACTCAAGGGCCCAAAAGCCCATGTGCTTTAGCACAGCAGAAACCCAGACAATACTAACATTTAATTCCCTCATGCAGTTACTGCTCCAGATGAATTTTGTTCTTTCAAACAGCTTATGGTATGGTGGAAATTGTATCTTTACCATTTAATCCAAGCTAAATGGGAATTCTGTTAACTTGCAGCCAGCATTTTTCAAATTTACATACTGAGCAGAGGCACAAAACATTTTAATATACATCTATTCTAATGTGATGTTGGCCACCCTGAACTGCAGACATTTGGGATCTGCAGTGAAGGGAATGTCATACTTTTTCTGTTCTAGGGGAAGAGAACTGTCATTTTGGAAACATAAAAGAATACCTATGTCGCCAGAGCATGTCTGTTCCTATCAAATTCTATACAAAGGGTTTGTAACAGGCAGAACAGAATAGATGGCACTAAGAATCTAAATAACTTCTTCCTTAAAAAAAAAAAAAAAAGAAGAAGAAGAAGAAGAACAGTGTGAATCTCTTACTCATAAGAAAACTAAATAATAGATCAAAAATCCAGAATCTGAAGTTATGGTATTATCTAGTCTTTTTTTATTTTTTTTTTTTTTGCCTCTTTCAAATTATGTTAACAAATGTAAAACTTCATGTCTCAAAGAGAAGGAAAAAGGTCTAGCAAAAAACATCACTGCTGGATTTAACCTGATACTAAACCAAGAAATGCTTTTTAATATTTTTCCATTCTGTACACTTTTTTAACTTCACTGACACAAAATATCTGTATATATATCTGATATACAGTGTGATGTTCTGATTCATGTATAACCCACTTTGAGTTAGGCAATGATCAACTCAGGCTAATCAGCACATCCACCAACTTAAACTTTTATCATTTCTTTATGGTAAGTGCATTTAAATTCTTCTAGTTTGAGATATGTAATGTATTTTTTGTTAATTATATTCACCCTGCTATAGCACAGACACCAAAACACATTCCTTTTATCAAATAATAACATTGTCCCTGTAGACTGACCTCTGCCCTTTTCTCTCCAGTCTCTAGTAACCACTATTCTACTCTCAACCTCTATGTAATCAACTTTTGTACTTTATACTTGTGAATGAGATCATGTGATATGTGTCTTTCTGTTACTAACTTATTTGACATAATGTCTATCTTCCAAGTCCATTTGTGTTGTCACAAATGACAAGATTTCATGTTTTTTATAGCTGAATAGTATTCCACAGGGTATACATACCAATTTTTCTTTATATTCAGCCATTGATGGACAGTTAGGTTAATTTCATATCCTGGCTATCATGAATGGGCATGTGTCTTTTCTACATGTTGATTTCATTTCCTTTGGATATAAACCCAGTAGAGGGATTGCTAGATACTATAGTAGTTCTATTTTCAGTTCTTAGTCCTAATGGCTGGACTAATTTACATTCCCACCAACAGTGTACCATAGTTTCTCTTCCTCCACCACCACACTAGCATTTCATACTTTTTGTCTCTATGGTAACAGCCATTCTAACTGAGGTGAGGTGGTATTTCATTGTGGTTTTGACTGCATTTCCCTAACAATTAATGATGTTCAACATTTTTCATATAGCAGTTGGCCATTTGTGTGTCTTCTTTTGAGAAATATCTGTTAAAATCTTTAGCCCATTTTTTAATTGGGTTATCTTGGGATTTTGTTTGTTTTTGTTACGGAAATGGGTTTCTAACATATTCTGGATATCCACCTCTCGTATGTATACTCTCCCATTCCACAGGCTGCTTCTCTGCTCTGTCAATCGTTTCCTTTGCAGTACATAAGCTTTTTACTTTGATGTAGTCCCATTCGTCAATTTGTCTTTGTTGCCTGTGTATTTGGGGGTCACACCTGAAAAACTACTGCCCAGGCCAATGTCTTGAAGTGTTTCCCGTATGTTTTCTTCTAGTAGTTTCATAGTTTCAGGTCTTCATTTAAGTCTTAAACCCATTTTGAGTGGATATTTGCAAGTGGTGAGAAATAAGAATCCAGTTTCATTCTCATACATGTCAATATCTAATATCCAGTTTTCCTAGCACCATTTATTGCCCTGTTCCATTGTGTGTTCTTGGCTCTGTTATGAAACACTGTTTTGCTATTCCATCAGCCTGCGTATCTGTTTTTATGTCAATACCATGCTGTTTTGCATGTTATTTGCAGTATAACTTGAGGTCCAGTAATGTGATGCCTCTAGTTGTTTTGTTTTGTTTTGTTTGGGGGGGGGGGGGTTACCTGCGATTGAACTTAGGGGCACTCGACCACTGAGCCACACTCCCAGCTCTATTTTGTATTTTATTTCGAGACCGGGTCTCACTGAGTTGCTTAGCACCTCACTTTTGCTGAGGCTGGCTTGGAACTTGGGATCCTCCTGCCTCAGCCTCCCTAGCCACTGAGATTCCAGTTTTATTCTTTTTGCTCACAATTACTTTGGCTAATTAGGGTCTTTTGTGCTTTTGTCTGAATTTCAAATTTTTTTTCCTAATTCTGTGAAGAATGACATTGATATTCTGACAGGAATTGCACTGACTCTTTAGGTCACTTTGGGTAGTATGGATATTTTAAGAATATTAATGCTTCCAATCTATGAACACATGTTGTCTTTCCACTTATTTGTGTCCTCTTTGATTTCTTTCATCAATGTTTTGTAGTTTTCATTGTAGAGATATTTCACCTCTTTGGTTAAGTTTATTCTGAGGGATTTTTGTTGTTTTTTTGTAGCACTTATAAATGAAATTATTTCCTTGATTTTTTTTTTAAAGATAGCCTGCTAATAGCATTCAGAAATGCTACAATTCTGTACACTTTTTAAAAAATGCTTTGTGATGAGTTGATTCAAATGAGGAAATTTCAAAACAGTTTGTAGAATTGGTGTGCTTACATATGTGCATAATTTGAAGAATTGTGTACTTTAGTAGTATTTTGCAGTTTTGCTGTTATTATTGGGTTTTCTAACCTTTTTTTCAAATCAGTTTCCCATTAACATAAAACTTGTATTCTGTCTTAAGTTACATCTCAAATTTAGAGACCCTAGAGGAACCAGTTATGGTGACTCTCGGGAGGCTGAGGCAGGAGGAGCGCAAGTTTGAGGACAGCCTCAGCAACACAGAAAGGTCCTGTCGCAAAATAAAAAATTAAAAAAGCTGAGAATGTGGCTCATTGGTTAAGTGGTCCTGGGTTCAATCCCTGGTACCAAATTAAAAAAAGAAAAACCAGCAATTTACGAAAGATAAAAATCCCTACATAATTTTATTTATAATAACTAAAAATGTTGCCATTGTAGACATGAGACAAACTCATGGTTTTGTGAGATGTCTCAATATGTCATGCATAACTTTTCTAATGTTATGTCCATATAATTCATATTTTTAAAATGACAGATTAAACCACACAATTACTATCTCAAGAAAACCTGAAATCAAGCTAGGTGTGGCACTTGCCTATAATCCCAGCTACTCTGGAGGCTGAGTCAGGAAGATTTCAAGTTTAAGACCAGCTGAGGGTCTTAGTAAGACCCTATTTCAAAAGAAAAAATAGAAAGGGCTGGGGATGCAGCTCAGTAGTAATAGAGCACTTTCCTAGCATGCAGAAGGCCCTAGTTCAATCCCCAATAAGAAAAAAAAAATCCTTAATTATTCCAAATATCAAAACAACTACAACTTTTTCCAAGAGTTCTCAGACTATGGCCTCAAAGCCAAGTAAGTAAATATGCTTAAGTAACTGAGAAGACAAGCCTGCTTCATGGAGGAGTGGCGATTATCTCTCCTTTTCCCTGCTGACATCTCTTCGGAGACCATCAGCTCCGCAGGTAACCCTGCATTTAGTTCACCTTTAGAAAAGTCAACTAAGCCATGTCAGAAATCTTGACTCTAAACAAATATAGATTAAATAACAAACTGAAAATGGGGGCTCCCTCTAGGGTTTGAGGGCTCAGGGCTCTGCCAACTGACTGTTCCAAGGCTGGAACTGACATCCCTCCATGTCTTCACTCTCTCCTATGAAGTCAAGACTCCTTTTTTGCCCTTACTCATTCATTTCTTCCCTTGCTACAATGCTCCTTATTCCCCTCTGCCCAGTACATTTCACCAGGAGCCAAAAATGTCAAGCGTTTTCATGGGTAAACAGAAATCTGCTGGCCTTACCCCGCCCCCTTCAATGCCTGCTGTTATTATGAGAGGTGACAATGTAATCTGCCTCAGGCTCCTCTCTCTCCATCCATGCCAGGCAGGTCATTCTCCTTTTATCAGAAAGGAGAGTGGGTCATCACATTTTAGTACATGTTGACACCACTGCTAATAAAAGCAAGATAAGAAGTGGCTGCCTTAAGGTGCCTTAACCTCTACTTTGCCTAAAAGATACTTCACAGTTCCCGCACTGGAGGTAGAACTAGAAAGGTCTGAGTTACCCACACGGAACTCAACAAGGTATCAGGAGACTTGTAAAGTGTGGTGACTTAGCAACGTTCATCTAAAGAGGCAACAATGAACTAGGACATCAATTTCTAAACAAACAGAGGCATGAACAAGACAATTCCATTTTGAATCACATGTCTGAAAAGGGAGCAGGAAACTTACAGACCTGCTAATCAATGGTTTTCAAAATTTCAGCTTGGAATTATTAATATGAAGGAAATCTTACCCAAAATATAAATAAAACATATAAACAAAAGTCGAGTTATTCTCAGGCTCCCATCTCCAGCATGAGAGCCCTATGGGTAACCCAGGACACAGCTTAAAAATCACTAAAACACAACCTATACATTTGTTGGGGAGGGTGGTCCTGGGGATTGAACTCAGGGACACTCAACCACTGAGCCATGTCCCCAGGCCTATTTTGTATTTTATTTAGAGACAAGGTCTCACTGAGTTGCTTAGCACCTTGCCGTTGCTGAGGGTGCCTTTGAACAGATCCTCCTGCCTCAGCCTCCAAAGCCACTGGGATTAAAAGCGTGCACCATGGCACCCGGCTACATCTTTTAAGAAGTTTAGAACTTGAAATTTTGTTTTCTTTCTTTTTTTCCTCCTTCTTCTCTTTGTATTCATGACTGAACTATCCTCTAGATCATCTTTCACACTTAAAATTCCCAATTAGATCTCAAATTCACTCATAGGAAATATAAGAAACACATAATAGAACAAGATCCTCTTTACAACCTTTACAAAAGATTTATACACTTTTTCCAGAAGGTAATTTAGCAATATGCATCAAGAGCCTTAAAAATATTACCATCAGTGAGTGGGGTTGTGGCTCAGTGGTAGAGCACTTGCCTCCCACGAGTGAGGCCCTGGGTTCGATCCTCAGATAAATAAACACATAAATAAACAAACAAAATAAAGGTATAAAAAATATATATTAACAGCAGCTGGGCACAGTGGTGCACATCTGTAATCCTAGCAGGTGTGCTGAGGCTGAAGTAGGAAGATTGCAAATTCAAGGCCAGCCTGGGCAATTTAGCAAGACCCCGTCTCAAAATTTAAAAATAAAATAAGGGATAGGGATATAGCTCAGTGATTAAAACACCCCTGGGCTCAATTCCCAGTACAAAAAAAAAGGCAAGAAAGAAAGAAAATTCCTACCCTATCTTTTGACCCAGTTCTTCTACTTCTATGAATTTATTAACAAAAAATAATAACACATATGTGGATATTAAAATGCACTGGTTTAGCAAAGTATTATTAGTGTTAACAAAGTGAACAAAACAAGGTAAATGGTAAACAACAGGGAACTGTTTAAATAAACCATTATGCCCATATGATGGGTCTGCCAGGGTTTGGCATTAAATACTTTAAATATAATTAAAAATACAAAAAAAAATCGTAACTCTCTACACTATTGAATCTGAAAATATAAAGACAAATGGTTGGATAAATTACAAAAATTATTCAGGGAACTGGAATACCAAGTTTAATTTAAATACCTTCTTTGCAAAAAGATAAATCAAATGTCAGATTATGAAAAAGGCAACATAAAAGTTTATCTGCGACTGACTCGCTCACAGACTCTCCATCTTCCTGCTAATGGAAAGTTAATCTACAGCAACATAATACTTATATTTCTTAGTGCTTTCATGCTTCATCCTTCTGTCCTTTAACATGATGATAAATTGAGGAAAGCCTAAGGGAAGAAGTCCCACTAACAATAATGATATTGTGACTGAGGTACTCTTCAAAAGGCACACTGTCACATGTGCCTATATTGAAACTCCATGAAAACTGGCTATAATACTTCTGTAGATCAGGCCATAACAGGTGACAATCTACTGAGTGCCTTTTTTGTGCCTGACACTATGCCAGATATTGAAATGGCAGGAGATGAATAAAAGTCCAGTTCTTGTTTTCAAGATATACAGAGACTACAGAAATAAACAGATCAAGAGATAAAATGAGGTATGAGAAGTGTCACAGCACCGAGAATGGGAGAATCAGAAGAGGTGGCATTCAAACAATGGTTGAAAGAAAGGTTTTCTAGATGCCAATGAGAAGTGGGGAGAAAAATCTAGGAGGAGACTTCCATGTGAAAGTACAGAGATGTGTGAATGTTTGGGGGTGGGGGACACTCTGACAGCAGAAGTATAAGTTATAAAGCTCTGGGGGTGAGACGGTGGAGGGAGAGGGTTAGCCACAGACAACAAATGGGACAAACAACAGGAACTCCATATGGCAAGCCCAGGAGTCTGAATTTTAACATGCAGCTGACTGCAAATCTCTAAAAAATGATGAACAATAGAATGATGTGGTTACTTTTTTTTTTTTCTTTTATGGTGCTGTGTATGGAACCCAGGGCTTCTCACATGCTAAACACCAATAAGCCACACCCTGAGCCCCAACTTTTTCCATTTTAAAGATGGCACCCTTGATGGAAGGGCTACCACTGACTGAGAGCCAACTGTTTAAATAAACCATTATGCCCATATGATGGGTCTGCCAGGGTTTGGCATTAAATACTCTTCCTTGACCAACTCTTCCTTGACCACCCAAATAACTCTCTCTCTTCTTTATTTTTCTTCACAGTATTTGGAACTATCAAAAAGTCTATATTTATTTATTCACTTGTTTATTTTCTTTCTCTCGCTCCAGAATGAGAGCTCCCTGATGGGGTACTGCTTGTCTAGTTCATAGCTGTATTCCAAAACTTAGACCAGGGCCTGGCACACAGTAGGAGTTCAATAAATATTTGTTCAATGAGTGAATGAATGAATAGAAGAAAGGGAAAGAGGGAGCAGGAAGGCAGGTAGCTACTCAGATTTATAGAATGAGTGCTTGACTAAAGTGTGATGTCATCAGTAAAGATCAGGTACACAGGAGGGGAAAGAAGAATTGAATTACAAAGACTATGTTGAGGTCCGAAGTGATTTTTTCAGTGCAAGCATCACTTTATGACAACTTAACAACTCTTTCCTAGTGTTGCATGTAAAATAAAAAGACAAAAAGCAGATCAGGGAGTGCTACTGAGAGCCTACAGAACTTCAAGAAGTCAAGAACTTTAAACAGTATCTCCTTTCATCATCTCACAAGCGTCCTTTATTTTACATATGAGGAAACAGACTGAGGTTAAGTGACTTACCCAATGGTGACACAGCTGGAAAGGGGCAGAAGCAAAACTGAATCTCATATCACAGTGACTCCTACTCCATCCACTCCATAATGCCAGAAGCAAAGCAAGTTTATCCACCAGAACTTTTTGTACACTCAGCCTGCTCCACTTCAGGATTTAAATTCAAAAGAACAGATGGTAATATACATAGCTCAGGTCATCAGTGTCCCCCAAAGGTGCAGGTGTTGGCGGCTTGGTCCCCAGAGTGGTGATATTAGGAAGTTATGGAAACTTTAAGAGGTAGGGCCTAGTGAGAGGCCTTTAAGTCCTTGGGGACATGCCTTTTAAAAAATACAAGACCTCAGCCCTTTCCTCTTTTCTCTTTGCTTCTCCAGTAAGAGGTGAGCAGCTGTGCTCCCCAAGCACTCCCACCAGGTGTGCTGCCTCGACACAGGCCCAAACGCAACAGGGTCAGTCAGTCGTGAACTAGGACCTTCAAAAATGAAACAAAATAAGCCTTTTCCTTTTAAGTTGATTATTTCAAATATTTGTTATAATGACAGAAAACTGACTATCAAAGATGGCTCTCGCTATCTTATTTTTCAAAAGCTAAAATCTATATTGCCTAAGTCTGACCTCTGAATTGATCACAGTTAAAACTTCCTGTGCTGAACTTTGCCATGAGAGGAGGGAAAAGTTTTAAATGAATTAACAATCACACATTCCCCCTCCTTATTTATTTTAAGTTTCAATCCTTGCTTCACAATCACGTGAATTGACTGCTCCACCCCATTTGCAACATTACATGAAGACTCAGGTCAACACTTCATCCTGTAAGCCAAACCCAGGCAGCAGTGAGCTTGCACCTAGTCCCCTAAACCAATACTAAAAGCTGAAAGAAAATGCAAGACAAGTCAGAGAGGTTAAACTGGCAGAGCTGCTCAGACCTAAATTGTGCTATTTGAAACTTAGACCACTTGAGACAACAAACAGTTCACTTTCCTCACTGTGGCAACAGATTCAACCTCTTGGCCCTGTGAAAGTCATCTGAATATATTTAACCAAAAGAAAACTACAGAGAGAGAGAGAGAAAGAGAGAGAAAGGAAAGAAAAGAAGAAAACTTCTGTCTCCTGATTGAAGATATATTCAGCACTCTGATTTTTTATGCACACTTGATCATCCTGTTGACAGGCTTGGAAGTTAAGTAATATGGACTGCTGCACAGAGGTTTCAAACCTTGATGGAAACCAATGGCAGGCTCCTTTTGACAGTCAAATAATGACAAGCACGTTGCAGGCCACTGCCCGTCATTCACCAACATCTCCAACCTGCTCCAACTGCTGCACAGCAACTAAGTGGAGGGTCAGAGGTTAAGCTCCAAGAAGCCAGCAATGAAGGGCAACTGTCATGCACCACTGCCTATTGTGAAGCAGCAAGGAGTGGCTGTCTCCTCCAGAACATGCAAAACGTTCTCATTCTGTCCAGGCACAGACACATCTGAAGGTCCTAAATGAGACCATTGCCAATTCATGAAGCTCCAAACTGACAGCATGCCATTCAAGCTGTCTCAAATTTGACTTTTTTCCTATTTCAAATCACAAATGCATGCAAAGTATACAGTTAAGCATAACTCTTCAGCCATGGTTTTAAGCATGCTATGCTTTCAGACACATACACATTCTCAGATCCTAAAAAGATAAAGAAAATGCAGAATTAATTATTCTTCTTTAGGGAGTTTCTAATAAAGTATATAATTCAAAATGGCACAGGAAAAACCCACATATCAGTTTTTTAGAAAAGTTCATAAATGTCTACAAAAGAAAATCATTTTAAAATGACTCATTTCATAAGATTTTCACAGTATGTAGGGGCACTATGAGAACTAAGAAAACAGCTACATACACATAATTTGATTTAATAAAAATAACATGAAAATAAAGATCTATCAACAACTAAAAAATATTTTTAAAAATAATATGAAAGTACTAAAAGGTACACATACACAGTAATTCACTGGCATATTTTATAATTATTTAGAATCTATTTATAAAAATTATACTCCACAAATTATTAAGAGTTCAGCACATGAAACACATATATCCTTATATAATTCTAAGTTTGGGTTCCTATTTTTTTAATGTGGTAAAATTATACGATCTCACTCAGATGTGTGTGCATTAACATATAACTTGCAAAGAGATTTCTTCTTTCTCTTTATTTGAGCAAAATGAAATGTCTCATCTTACCTAGAAGCCCTAAGGTTGTCACTAAAAGTGATGATCCAGGATAGAGAATTAAGTTGCACATTTTTTCTCATATCCTTTTCATCAACAACAGGATTTCTAATCACAGTGTCCTAAGTAGCCCTCATCAGAAAAAGCCTTTAGTGGTATGAACTTGAAGATGAACCTTACTTAAGGGTGTTGGTCTACACCAGCTGTAGCACTAGAGTCAACTCTAAACCCTGATCACTAACTACCACCCATCCTTCCCTAAGTGAGCCTGGGGAAAGGAGATAATTCATCATTTACAAGGAGCAAAGCCAAGATATCCCATTACCAAAGCTTGTACAAAGGAAGGTCAACTTCAGAAGAAGGCCAACTAATTGCTCTACTTTCCAGCAACAAGTACATAGCTAGTTTTTTTGTGTTTGTTTTGGTATTGCATATTGAACCCAGGGGAATTTTACTATTGAGCTACATTCCTAGACCTTTTCATTTGTTATTTTGAGACAGGATCTCACTAAGTTGCTTAGGGTCTCACCAAGTTGCTCGAATTTGCAATCCTAGTGCCTCAGCCTCCTGAAGTTCCTGGGATTACAGACATGTACCACTGCAACCAGCAAGAACATGGCTAGTTTCTAATAACCAACTGCAAATAGCCTAACATAAGTTATTTCTGGTAATGTATAAACATATATCAACTTCCCAAGTCTTAGGCAAAACCAGAAATTACGGTGCATAAATCCAGATCATTACAAGTAGTTTTGATCAAGAAAAATATCCCAAGCCAGAGTACACATTTACTTAACAATTGGGATAGCTGCTTAAATAATGTTATTCAAAATAAAGTAAGTGAGCTCTTGTTTCTTTTCTCTTTTTTTTTTCTTTCTTTTTAGTAGAGTGTATTTTGATATATTGTACATGCAAAGGAGTATAACTTACTGTAATTAGGATCCCATTCTTGCAGTTGTACATGATGTGGAGTTTCACTAGTTGTATATTCATATATAAACATAGTAAAGTTATGTCCAATTCATTCTACTGTCACTGTAAGCTTTCTACAATACAAGTCACTTGATAAGAATTTCAATATGAAGTGACTTCTTGTTTCAGAGGCTGATGTAGAAAATTCCCTACTAAATATTAAAGTACATATCATATATAATCACAAAGACTAAATTCAGAAATGGGAACTTCTTCCCAAATCTTTGAATTCTAGACTTAGGCTGGGAAGTTCACTCAACAAACGTCTGGGGAATGAATCAATATGTGAATTACCCAATAATCCTTATCAAACTTTCTACCAGGCTGATGGACAAAGGAAAGGAGTGCAGCAGAATGGCATTTCTTAGGAATATCATTTGATTCAAATCCTCAAAAGATGACAATGACAACTAACATGCTCTTCTCTCCCCATTTGTCCACTACTACCCCCTCCCACCTTTCTATATCCCCCAAATGTCCATTTTAACAACCAGAAGGTTCTTTCACTTGAATATATGATTCAACAGAGTCAAGAAAAGTTAATGGATTCAACAACATCAAAAGGAAACATCTTAGTGACCCTGTTTCTGGAGGAGAATAGAAACACCCAAAATGAGATGAGGAAAGGAGAATGTGGCTTCAACATTGATACCCTGGTACTTACTCCAGGTGCTAAGAGCAGCCAAGAGTCCTATCTCACCTAAACCAAGGTTATTCCCCATCCTCTTATCATGTATCATTTTGTGAGAACCTTAGTGATATGGTGACAAAGTCATGTCACTGCTGGGGTTTTTTTTTTAATCTTTCTCTTGTAAATGAAAGCAAAATCCCATATGATCATAGATTGAATAATGTTAGAGATGTCTGCTAAATACAGACGTCTATATGTACATAGGTCTGTATGGATATAGACGTCTGTATATATATGTCAGTGTATATATATGTATATGTATGTGTGTATATATAGGGAGCAAGAATAAAGCTACACCAAGACACTGCCCTTCTCTGTGTCTGATTCTGTAAGGCAAGATGCTTCAGTGAGGTGCCTAAGTGCTTTGAACTCATTAGTTTAGAAGCCTGAGAAAACCCAAGCAGGTGCCCTGCTCTCCTTGTCTCAGCTGAACAAAGGCCAGGCACATTTATTTTACCATATTCATTGTATGTGGCACCATTCAGTGCAAGGAGTACCAGTTGCCTCCGGGTCATGAAATAATACTAAAAACTTTATAATCATTCATTGATTTAGTTTTCAGCATACTATATCATTTGAATCCAATGGGAGCATAAAGAGCTATTTGTGAGGTCAACCACGGTACAGACAGATGCTGACATGCTATTGATGGCAAGGTGGAAAGAAATTGCTAAATACAGCAGATCAATACCTCGTTTCACTGTTACAGCCTTCTGCAGACATAAAATATATATCTTTACAGCTACAAAAATAATAATAATGAAAGTGGGAGATAAATGCTTCCCTCAAGGTAAACTATTTGATTAGCTAAGGGCAAAGGTGACAGCAGCAGTTACACTAAAGTAACTTTATAGTCTTAAATAAAAACAGGAGGAAGAGCAGTAGATGAAATGGTAAAATGAATCGGGACACTAGGTGGTTCAGATATAACTCTTTAAAAAATAGTGAGAGGTAATAGGCTGCCAAAATTGAAGGTTTTCCTGTGGCTACAAATAAAGTTGCCCCAGATCTATTCTATCATATGGTTCTACACAAAATACTTTCTAATCAAAATATTTTCTATTGTTGATGGAAAACATACCAAGAGTTAAGGCTAAATAAATGTTCTTTGAAGTAAAACAAAAAGAAAAATTTTAACTTCCAGTCTACATATGCTTCCATTTGACAAAGAAATATTGAGAGCCAACCATATTTTTAGCACCTTGCTGGACACCAAAAATAAATTTATGACATGGTTGCTCGCCAAGGGATCTCATAATCTCTCTAGGGAAAAGAGAATCACATAAAAAAACTAATAGGTATGAGCAATAATAAAATGTCAAATTTAGTATGGCCAAATGGCAAAACATATGGTACCAAACACCAGTTAAGTGTACCATACACACATGTATATTGGTACCATACATTTTGACACAGGAAAAAGGTCAATAAGAGATAAAGAGAAAAATCCTGAAAAGTTTCATGAGTGAAAAAAGACTTAGAAAAAAGTCCTCAAGGATTGGTGGATCTTGGTGGATCTAACCCAATATATCAAATTAGCTTTTATTTCTCAGATAAAATGGGGGCAGGGTGTTAGGGATTAAAAACCAGGGCACCTGAAACTTTTTTTTGTAAATCTCTGTGGTTTGAGCTAAAAATAACACAACAGAATTTATCATCAATTATTTGATCTATAAAGTCTCCTAGAAATCTTTAAAAGGAGCCTAAGGGGTATCTTTGTTTTTAAAAAGTTATATCCACTTTTCCTGCTGCAATGAAAAGTTGAATGGGGGCAAGAGGTTACTGCACACTCCTGTTCTACCCAAGGTCACAGCGCTAAAATGTCAGTCGCTAAGGTGAAAAACATCACTGAACAACATTCTGAGACAGAATGTTAAATACTTACCCAGAAAAATACTGTCCTCACTTGGACACTGGTTAGCAATTTTAAAACAACCTGTTAATCTAAGACTAATATCAGATAGCATTCATTTTCCCCCAAAGAACATGGGAAATCTCAAATAAGCAAAAAAAACCTTGATACAATATCACCCCTCTATAGCAACAAACAAAATAAGTAACAGTAAAAATAAAACTCATTGCAAGAGAAGTAATGAAAGTGTAATGCAATGGGAAGGCAAGTAAAAATCATATTTACTTTATACTCCTCCAAATAAAAATAGCAGCTCTAAGAATAACAAAAACGGAATAGAATTCTTATCAACTCTATATTTTTTATCAATTTGTATCAGTTATACTAGTTTATCAGCTTGTAAACTAGTATTCCTTGGGAAGGGAATACCCGGTCGCTAGTTTTATTCTGCAGAGGAAATGAGATTGCATCCAAAGGTTCATGTCCCAAGGTGTGCAATTCACATCTGTGTGTTGAGCCATCTCTGGAGGTCACCTCAAGTAGACTGGAAACAGCAACATTGTCCAGACAGAGCTCCTGAGTCTTATACTCAAGGATCACCCAGTGTTTCGCATTTGAAAAGTGGGTCTCAGAAAACAATCAACCAATATGGTGTGTCTGCCAACAAAGTTCTATGCTAGATATTTCAGAGGACAAAAGATATTCAAAAAAAAAAAAAAAAGAGTTTCTGCTTCTAAGAATTTGTTAATTTCCACATGGAGAGAAGGGATCTAGAGTGATGAATAAGACAAAAATACTAAAATCCTTCTATTTTAATTTGTTTTATTTATTTGTTTTTATACAAATAATAAACATGCTACCCATGCTCTCTACCACTGACCTATGCTCCCAGCCCCTTTAAATCATATTCATATCCATATAATGTTGTTAGTGCTCAAATTCCTTTTATATTCAGTATCATTTTGACAATAACACAAATGAAGCAGGGAGAAGAGTTGACAATCGTCCCCAGTTACAGATGAGACACTGCAGAGACGGAGGGACTTATGCCAAGTAATGTCGTGTAAGTGGCACCTGTGATAGTAGAGATGTAGCCCCCTAACTACAGTGAAGTGCTCCTTCCACCACAGCAGGCCCCTACCAGTGGGGTTGTACATGACCTCCACTCAAGAAACATTTTTTAGTGCCTAATGTGTTCCAGGTTCTGCATGCACTGGGATACGATGTTAAATAAAACAAAGTCTGTGTAACTAAGGCAGGGAGAGATTGATTGGGAAAAAAATCATCACAATACTTTGTGAGGGCTAGGATTACGGCTGCTCAGCGGTAGAGCGCTCACCTAGCACGTGTGAGGCCCTGGGTTCAATCCTCTGTACCACATAAAAATAAATAAAATAAAATAAAGATATTGTGTCCAACTACAACTAAAATTAAATATTTAAACAAAATACTGAGTGATAAGTGCTATGAAAACATATATACAAATTGTTCCAGCAATCCAAGAGAAAATCCTTTTGAGATTTTTAAGTACTTTCCATACAACAACAAAATGAATTAAATATTCATCTCAAGAACTTAGCAAAAGAAGCTTAAGAGAGGAAGGACAAAGGAATCAATAAAAATAAAGGCAAAACGATTAGAGCATAAACCAATTCAAGAACTAAAGAAATAAACAAACCGGGGGCTGGGGATATAGCTAAGTTGGAGAAGTGCTTGCCTTGCATGCATAACGCCCTGAGTTCAATCCCCAGTACCACAAAAATAAAAAAAAAAAAGAAAGAAAGAAATAGACACACTACCAACAAATATAATTTATTTTAAAGAATAGATCTAAACACATAAAATAATCAAAAAGGAGAGATTAAAATATGAATGTGAGCCGGGCATGGTGGCGCACACCTGCAATCCCAGGAGCTAGGGAGGCTGAGGCAGGAGGATTGCAAGTTCAAAGCCAGCCTCGGTAAAAGCAAGGCGCTAAGCAAATTAGTGAGACCCTGTCTCTAAATAAAATAGAAAATAGGGCTGGGGATGGGGCTCAGTGGTTGAGTGCCCCTGAGTTCAATCCCTGGTACCAAAAAAAAAAAAAAAAAAAAAAAGTGAATGTGAAATTCTTTAATTATAAAACTATACACAATTCTATATTCTATACTAGTGACCAGAGAATATAATTTCAATGCCATGTCAATAAATTTGAAAATTTTCATTTCTGAGAAATTTAATGACCAGCTGGGGTTGTGGATTAGTAGCAGAGCACCTGACTCGCACATGTGAGGCACTGGGTTCAATCCTCAGTACCACATAAAAATAAAACAAACAAAATATATTGTGTCCATGTATAACTAAAAAATATTTTTTAAAAAAAGGAAATATAATGAGCAAATTTCCTCAAGAAGATTAGAAACTAAACAGGGCTGGTAGTGACCTGCTAATCCCAATAGGTGGAAGAAAAAAAGAAGAAATAATAATGAAAATAATAATAATAATAATAATAATAGGCAATAACTAGGCACTGGAAAGGACAGTTCAAACTTCTAAGAGACATTTTTGGTTTTTTTGGCACTAAGATTGAACCCAGGAATGCCAAAACACTTTCTTTATTTCTTGAGATAGGTTCTCTCTAAGTTACCCAGGGCCTTGCCAAGTTGCTGAGGCTGACTTTATTTTATTTTTTTTTAAAGAGATTGAAAGAGGGAGAGAGAGAGAGAGAGAGAGAGAGAGAGAGAACTTTAATATTTTATATTTTTAATTATCGGCGGACACAACATCTTGGTTTGTATGTGGTGCTGAGGACCGAACCCGGGCCGCACGCATGCCAGGCGAGCGTGCTACCACTTGAGCCACATCCCCAGCCCTTTTTTCTTTTTTTTTAAATATTTATTTTTTAGTTATATGAACACGATATCTTTCTTTTATTTTTATGTTGTGCTGAGGGTCGAACCCAGTGCCTCACACTTGCTAGGTGAGCACTCTACCTCTGAGCCACAACCTAGCCCTGAGGCTGACTTTAAACTTCCAACCTTCCTGCCTCAGCCCCCCAAGTTGCTGAGATCATAGGCGTGCAACACCATACCCAGTAAGACAAATAATTCTAATGCATTAAAAATGACTCCTCAGCACAGACAGAGGAGAACTCTGCAGTTCATTTTATTACATTAGCATCATACATTACCAAAACTTGACAAAAGAAATCACAAAAAGGAATGTTTCTCAGTATTTTTACCTAATTTACCTTTCTCTATTTTCAGCTCAGTTGCATCAGCCAAAAGAGCTCCGCTGGGCTTTGCTAACTAAACTTTCAACTATGATCACAACATATAAGTTAAACACACCCCATTCACAGATTCTGGTTTTCTCACCCAGGGGCACACCTTCCGCTCCTAAAAGAATTACTGCTGCAGACGTTTATTTTCATAACTCAAATAATAAAAAGTTGAATTCAGCAGCATGTTAATGTAATCAAGAAGGATTTATTCCAAAGAACAATTAATAAAAACTCTCTTAATAAATTATAGTCATAGCAGTAGAAGATTCAATCTTGTAAATAGATGTCAAAACGTTCAATGAAAATTCAACAGCGGTTCCTACAAAAAAAGTAAAAGAATCAAAGATTATAGCCAACAACTATCATCATACCACATTTGTAACAGTAAGAAAAAAAATGTAAAGTACTTAAGAATAACCCCAAAGGTAACAAAACAGTGCCAAATAAAATAAAATTACAAAATAAAATTACTTTCTGAGGTTCATAAAAGAAAACCGAACACTGTTGAATGAGAAAAAAATTTACCATAAATTTTCCATTCTTTCCAAACTAAATTACAAATTTAATGCAATAACAACTAAAACACCAAAGGATTGGTGGGGCAGATAGGGGACCTTGAAAAAGTGGTTTTTAAGTTTATCTGAAAAAGAAAAAAAAAAAGTTTTCTTGTCAATCCAAAAGAAAAAAGAAACTTGGGAAAACAGAATAATTATCTATTGTACTTGTACTGCCAAATATTAAAAGGTATCATAAAACTTATAATGAAAACAGTTTGTCAAGAATAACAAAAGCCAGGCATGGTGGAATGCCTGTAATCTCAGGAGGCTGAGGCAGGAGGATCGAAAGTTGGAGGCCAGCATGGGAAACTTAGTGAGACTCTATCTCAAAATTTAAAATGGGATGGGTGGATAACAGAGCTCAGTGGTAAAAAGCACTTTCCTAGCATGTAGGAACCCCTGAGTTCCACTCCCAGTACTGGAAAAGGGGAAGAAAAGAATGAAAAACAAAACAAGAAACAAAATTAAAATCAGATGTGAATATTTGGGCTTTCAAATCAATACTGGAAAAGTCAATACTGTAGCAGAGATAACTGTTTAACCATCAGGGAGGAAAAAGTTAGATATCTATTCCATATCACAAACCAACTAAATTCCAGATGCAGTATAAGAATTACATGAAAAAGAAAATTAAATACAAAGTAATTGCAAGAACAAATAAATGACAATCTAACACTGAGGTGAGAAAAGTATTGATACAAACACACACACACAACACTTTTGAATAACAAAAATTCAATGGGAAAAAGGCAAATAATAAACAAACTGGGAAAAGTACTTCCATCACATGATGAACAAATGGTAATATCTCTAAACTACAAAATGGTCTTACAAATCAGTAAGAAAAGACAAACACATGTTAGCAAAATGAACAAAGCCTACATGAATAAACAAATCCAAAAGAAGTATATCTGGCCAATAAACATGATAGGAAGGAATTCATCCAAACACAATAATTAAGAAGATACAAATTAGTTCTACCATGAGCTCCTACTTCTTGTCTTCCAACTTGGCAAATACATTTGTTTTATGATAATTCCCAGTGTTGGAAAGGATGTAACAAAAAAGCACTTTCATGTGTTGCTTCTTAGACTGGAAATTGGCATCACCTCCTGGTTATCTTTGGAGGATTAGGAGACTTTCTTTTTCCTAGTTGATATTTTGTGTTTTTCAGGGTTTTTTAAATGTATTATCATGTAACCAGAAAACTATTTTTTAAGTTAAGAAATGCTTCGCCATTCTACACCAGATATACCGTCATTATACATTTAAAAAGTTGGCTTTCATGAGTCCCAAGTGAAAAATAATTTCATTATTTTACAGTCACATCCATAGTAATGATAGCTAATGCTTACATAAGCCCATCGTTGTTCTAAATGCTTGACATATATTAGATCACTTAATCTTCACAACTATTAGTATCATCATTGTACAGATGAAAACTGAGGCTCAAAGGATTAGGTGACCTGCCCAAGATCACTCAGCTAGAAAATAGCAGAGTTTGGGAAGCCTGGCCCCCAAATCTATGTTCTGTATCATCACAGACTACCATCTCTCCGGAGAAACTACATTCTAAAGCAATATGACTGGTGCATAATATAAATGGCAGAACATAAACAATAAAATAAGCACAAGTCCCTTTAAAATAGTCTCTTTGGGAAACTCTATACATATCCAAAGATGTGGTCACTGATCAAAACATTTTTAGAAATCTTTTCTTTGACTGTCCCCAGGGGATGGTAAACATGTCTCCTAGGAGGAAAGAAGAGATTTCTTCCAGCTAGGAGTCATTCCAAAGCAAGGCTTGAGATGTGATTAAGTGGCAGAATTCTGCTATTGGTAACAAGGCAACAAAAACTGATTTAAAAAATAAATAAAGCTGATTGTACTATGGTGCCCATATTCTGTTAGCTCCTGAGAACAGTGGATTTTAGCATTTGCTATGTACTGCATTCAGTAATTACTTGTTTACGTGCCTGTCTTCCTACTGAACTGAGGTCCTCATGGCAAAGATTATGCTTTATTCATCTGTGAGCCTCCAGCACAAGTCCTGGCACATACACAGTGTTAATTAAGTACTTCTGAATGAACTCTATAGAATGCCACACAAATGCTTTGAGCAATGACAATATATTAAAATAAATAAAAATATTGCCAAATCTTTAAACAAACAAGCCTATGAGGTATGTACAAAGAGATTATAATGGGGAAAAAATGGAAATTTTATGGCACAGTCCCCAAAATTCTAAATATTAAGGAAGACCAAAATCAGTTTTTAACAGGTCTTCTTATTATAATGGCTAGCTGTAGTCATTTCTCACAAAACACAAGGGGGGAGTGGATATGCCTCATTGTCTAAAAGCAATCTACTGAACCAAGGATGCAGAAATAACCATAAACTTTCTCAGACAACGATGCAAAAACACATCTGCTACACAGAGGACACCAGGATGCATCCTGCCTATGAGTTCAATCGACAAAGCACAACCTGGTGCCTGGAATATAAATCAAAGAACCTTACAGGCCTGGTATTTATTGACATTTGCTACCTGCAAATTCCTAATATGTGCAAGATGGGCCTATTTTTATTTACAGCACAAACCACAGACTGAATGTAAAACAAGATGCTTAATAAATCCAGAGGAACATAAAACACCAGCATAACTCAGACAGCAAGACAGACACTCACTCCTTAATTAAGTGGGTGATGTTCTGCTTAAAACAAAAAGACAACCCTGGGCTATACCTAAGATTAAGCACTCAGTGTTGCGAGGGAAGCGCCAGCCATTTTCAGGGCAAAGGCTTTAAATCATGAAAAATAAACCATCTAATAGTCTGTATTCAATAGTAAGTAGACGTCAGGACACAGACTGATTTGGATTAACACATTTTCAGTTATAACAAGTAATTTTACAGAGGATTAGTATCTTGATGGTCTGATCAATATGAGGCACCGCTGCTATTACAGATGAAGAGAAAATTGCCCCTCTGGTAATAAAGTGTGCGTGTCTTCGTTCTCCTTCATTTGCTGAGTCCATTACTGTAATGGTTCCAGCATTAACAGCTGGGACAATTTAAGCAGCAGGGGTCTGATGAATTTAAAAGCTGGGAACACTGGCCACTCATCCTTTCCTCCCTTTCGGTCTGCATATGTAACTCCTCTGCCTGGCTATGGTTCCAATATAAGGATCATGTTTTATGAGAACAATGACTACTATTTCCCAATTATTGTCTCATTAATAGTGTTACCAGCCAATAATGTGACTAAAACAAAAATTGCTCGCAGCATATTGGCTGCTGAGTGTGCAAAATATTGCACACTATTTACCTAAATAACAAGATTGACATGACAACAGGCTAGAGTCCACATAAACTGTAATGTTTGCAGTCGTTTGCCTGGTGCTGGTTTCACATTCTTAAGCAAAGGAAAAAAAAAAAAAACAGCAGAACATTCATGCTGACAGGGAAAAAAAAAATTCATCAGTAGAATTTTCCATGTCTGTTTTCAAAAAATGGCAAACTGGAAAACAGTGAGATAATGGACTGCTGTACATAGAAATAGAAAATCCATATTAATGCAGCCCTGAGACTTTAATCATGCCCAATTCAGCAGAGTGAGTTAAGGTTGCAACATCAGCCTGTTTTATATTATTATTGGAGAAATGCTGGCCCTTGAGGCTCAGACTTGAATGATCCAGTCACTAAATGAAGATGCCAAAGGGCAGACTTAAGGCTAAGGCAGAAATCAGAGCTCTGAGTTTTCTGATCACAAACAGTTATGAAAACACTAACGCACTGGCAACAAATCTCCTCCTCAGACCAGATGTAACATAATTTCACCCCTCAAACTGCATCTTCTACTTAAGTTCTACTGGTTATGAAGATCTCAAATGCCCCTTATCTATATGGCAGTTCTTGAACAAAAGGGAAAGCATGGTTACTTTGCAGGCGGATGGTTTCCAAAACTACAGAGTAAATAAATGACCCTCAAAGCCACAGCACAGGTGCTTCCAGCATAAACAAACTACAAGCCTGGTAGTCATTTTGATTTTAGAATCAAAGAATAGAATGGTGATTAGTAGGGGCTGGGAAGAGGGAGAAATGAGAACCTGCTAATCAACCAGCAGAATGTTTCAATTATGCAAAATGAGTAAGAGGCAACACTGTGTCTACAGTTAACAATATTATATGGACACTTAAAAAAAATGTGTTGATAGCAAAGATCTCCTGTTTCTTACCACAATAAAATAAGATGTTTTAAAAGCTGCAAGACGGGAGCACCTGTTCAGGATTTAGCTTTCAAATGTGTTAACCTTGCAAACATCATGCCAAGGACAAATGTCTGAAACAAGTTCCTACTGATGAAAATCTTAATCTCCTGAACATACCCAGATCCGGCCCAGTAGTCCCCAAGATTCCTCCAGGCTTACATTTTGAAATCAACCAGTGCAACAATTTTGTAAAACAACTCAAAAACAGTTTATAACAGAAGATGAAATGAAAGAGCTTAGCAGAACTCTAAATTCACCTTCTTTAAACTATGCCTTTTCTTTAAGTTTCCCAAAGTACCAGCTTTACAATAAAGTTCCTTTTTTCTGAGAAGTCAAAAAGTCACATTTTAAATAAAACTTTATTGGGAAATATTCCATAAAAAATAAAATACACAAAGCCTGGTAAACTAGCGTTTTCAACTTGAAAATGAAGAAAGAAACCATTGCTGACCATTGCTTACTTCTCAAAATTAATATCTATACCTGTTAAGGAACTTAAAATCCATAAAGTACTTATCACTTTCCATTATTTCTCTCAAGTTCCAGTCCCATCACTCACTATTAACAAAGCCTACTCATTTAGTAAATATTTATAGAATACCTACTATGTGCCCGTCAAAACATTAAGTGCTAAAAATGACAAACTTTAAAAAAAAAAAAAAGGTCCCTAATCTTTTGGAGCATATAATCTAACTGCCAAAACCTGTATCAATAAACTCAACCACAATAAATCTAATCAGCAGTCAGTATTGTCCTCATTGACGGTCATATGTATCATACATCAGATGCTAGAGGCTTTCAACCACTCAATCTTTCTTCAACAGATACTTATTAGCATCTCCAATGTGAAAGACTCTCTGCCAGGTCCAAAAGAGTGATAAAAGGATGAATTAGACCCAAATGCTATCCTCAGGGAACCTAATGGTTGTTCAAAGTGTCTAGGACTGTTTGAACAGCAAATTCAGTTTTCAAAAGGGACACTAAGATGGTAAAGAAACAGACTTGGAATTAACACAAAGTAACAACTCACTGTTACACAATTCTTGAGCTTATTAAGAATGGTAATTAAAGTGGTCTGGAAACTATGATCAAATAAACTAACCCTTCTTTCATTACAGAGGACAATAAAACCTACAAAATGGTGATTAAAGGTTGACTTACACTGAAGAAGAGATTAAGCAAAAACAAAGATGGATGGAGAAGGGGGGAGGAGTAGAATCTTTCAAGTGAAGTTTCTACCTTTTTTTTTTTTTTTCTTTTTAAGTCTCTTGGTCATTGGCCATGGGATTGTGAAATATATTCATCTGGTCTTCATCCCTGTTGCCAGACATACAACTCCTAAACCCTTGTACTCTGAGAGTGACAAGAGTATTCTGTATGCTAATGAACTGACTGGTGCCTGGCAGCCCCTCCCTACTAGTGTCAGAGCTTAGAAAATAACATCCCCAGGACTGGGGTGCAGCTCAGTGGCAGAGTGCTTGCTTAGTGTACCTAAGGACCATCCCAAGCACTGCAGAAAAGATAACAACAACAATAATATTCTAAAGTATTTCACACATTGAGTACTTCAAACCAAAGGATACTGGAAGGTTTAGAAGCTGCCTTAGAACCAAGGTCTGTCTGTTTCTCCCCCCACCCCCGCCATCACCACCCATATCCATCTCTCGCCCCTTCTCACCTCAAGTGAGTCAAAAACAGATCCAAGGTATGTCATGGGTCATGATAACTTGCACTCCTTCTCCCCACAGCAAGCCATACGGCCTAAAAATATTACTCTAACCTTCCCTTATCTTTATGTGTATCAACTGGCCAGAAAGACGGTCTCTGACCTACCCACAGATAATAAGGCCCTCATTTCAGAGGTGGTCCTGCTCCACATCTGGGAGGAAGGAATGCTTCACAGAGAGGCCAAGAAGAACCTAACAGGCAGGGCTTGCGGAACATTCCCA
Organism: Marmota marmota marmota; assembly: GCF_001458135.2. Taxonomy (NCBI): domain Eukaryota; kingdom Metazoa; phylum Chordata; class Mammalia; order Rodentia; family Sciuridae; genus Marmota; species Marmota marmota. The sequence continues at coordinate 24,153,454 of NW_026000221.1, forward strand.
GTTCAGCCTATCTCATTAGATCACACTGTTTTATCCAATCACATTTCTATATGGCTCTTCATTTTTCATACATCCTAAGCATCCTGTCAGGTAAAATGGTGATTAAGTAAATTAATAAAGTATAATTAAATAAAACAGGCTTTTCTCTTGTTAACCTGTCTCTTGTTACTGGGGCGTTGGCTGTGACCCTTATGATGGGCAAGAAGAGGTACCACCTCTTTCGGATCTTATGGTAGCTTCAGGATGGTGCTGATCACAGGAAAGACCTCCTGTGACCAGGATTAGAGGGCTGGGACTTTTGGCCTCACCACCCAACCTCAAGGGAAGGAACAGAAGCTGCGAGTTGAGCTGGTTACCAATGGCTAGTGATATAATGAGGCTCACATATGTAACGAAGCTTTCATAAAAACTCCAAAGAACTGGGTTTGGAGAGTTTCTGGAGGGTGGTTACACGTGCAAACAGCAGGCATGGAAGCTCTGCTCGCCTTCCTCCACACTCGCCCCTACTTCTCCTCCATCTGGCTTGCATTCATCTGTAGGCTTGGTAATATCCTTTCTAATGAACAGTAAACATAAGGAAGTTCTGAGTTCTGTGATCCACTCCAGCAAATTAAGGGAACCCAAGGTGGGGATCTTGGGAACCCTAACATATAGCCAGTCAGTCAGGAGCACAGGTAAAACAAGCTGAGGCTGGCCACGGGCATTTGAAGAGGGTGGGCAGCCTTCGACCCATGAGTATGACCCTACCTCCAAGTACACAGGGCCAGAAATGAATGAATTAGAGGACACTCAGTGGATGGCTGCTGCAGAACTGATGGCTTACAGGTGCGTGGGAACACCCTCACACACACTTGGTCACAGAGCATTCTGAGAGTCCAGGAGAAACTCAGTTTGTTTTTTTCATCCTTACACTGTCCTACTACCAAAACTCTCCTCTATTTAGTTTCCTAAAGTACCATCAGATAAATTGTGATATAACGCAGGCCCACCCAGGTAGAGGCAGTGGCCAAAAGAACCTTCTCAGGACCTTACAAAAATGTCAAACCACAAAAAAACTAAATAAGGTAAAAACACCCAGTGGGCACAGATATAAATAACCAACTTTCTTTTATTGAGTTATTATTTTTATACCTCAATAAACCTTATAATTAAAGGTTTATTTTATTAAACGATATTCAGATTAACTATCACCAAAGGTAGAAGACTTTTTTAATGATTTTATTTAAAACAGTTTATTCTAGATTTTTTCTTTCACTGGGAAAATTATGTACATTATTTTTAAAAAATTATTAAATGTTCTTATTAAAGATATTTATTATTTTAGTAACAAACTATTTGTTTTTAATATTTTAAAAGATTATCTACCCCAAGTCAGAATAAAAATCATTAAATCTAATTTGAAATTCAACATCCATATCTTTCTATTTTAATATTTCTAAATATTTTAATATTTCTAAGAAACCTCTAAAGAAGTCCTGGACCTGTCACAGGGGAAGATCTTTAAGCAGATTTTAGGAAAGGATTCTATGACACCCTCCCCCCAGACCACATGAAATAACATCTTTTTTGGGGGGTACCAGGGATTGAACTCAGGGGCACTCGACCACTGAGCCACATCCTCCACCCTATTTTGTATTTTATTTAGAGACAGGATCTCACTGAGTTGCTTAGTGTCTTGCTTTTGCTGAGGCTGGCTTTGAACTTGTGATCCTCCCACCTCAGCCTCCCCAACTGCCGAGATTTCAGGCGTGCACCACCACGCCCAGCCATGAAATACATCTTTCTAAGGAAGGAGCTCCATGACCTCTGGAGAGACCATGTTAGATACCACTTGTTACCATGTCCTGCTTTGGTGATGAAGCTCACTACTCTCTGCTGTTAGTACATTATATCTTCCACAGACAGCCAGTTCCATGGGATATATCTGCCATCTTTAATCTTTACCCACATGTCTCCAGTGTTAAGATGAAGAACTTAAGTTCATCTGGAACCACAGAACACAGACAATGGCTGAGTAACTATTGTTTCAGCTTTTCAAAGGGTGATACTCAGCCAATACCATTTTGTATACTCAGGAGAAAAGTTAATAGAACCCCAGTTGAATCAGTTTGCCTGAACGGTCACCTAACACAAGTTTACAGAATGAGTGTTCTGAATTTAGGATAAATATCTACGAGGGTCCGAAAGGTAGTGGAGGCGATGATGATGATGATGACAGCAAGTTAAGGGTGATAATAACAGTGTTTATTTTTACTATATGTCAGGAATGTTCTAGTTGCTATTCATATATACAGTTTAATCCCCACTACAACTATCTCACTGAAACTTAATAGATGAAGAAACTGAGGTTCAGAGAAGTTAAGTTGATCGCTGAAGTAGGTGATAGAGTAGAATTCAATTCCAGGAGTTTGCTTCATACTCTGAACTACTACACAGTTGTTCCCCCCTTATTTACAGGGAATACGTTCTAAGACATCACCCCCCACCCAGAGGATACTTGAAACACAGGATAGTATTAATCCTTACATTTACTATAAATACATACTATGATAAAACTTCAATTCAAAAATTAGGCACAATATCAGATTAACAACATTAATAAAATATAACTAAACACTGTAATAAAAAGTTTTGTAAACACTGTCTCTTTAAAGCATGAAGACAAATGTCAATATTTTGGGACCATGGTTGATGGTGGGTAGCTGAAGCCACCAAAAGCAAAGCCATGGAAAGCGGGGTACTGCTGTACTGGGGCTGAAGGGACAGAGTGGACTGTGGCAAAATGGAATGCACATCTGCCATTGAAAGGAGTCACTCCCATTAGGCTGTCATAGGGAAACGCACGTTCAGTGTTACCAGATACTCTAGGCTTCATGAGAGTCAAATACCTTGATTTTTATGTGAAATCCCTCAACATTTAAATATTAGAAAATGATTTTGAAACTTTCAACCACCTTCATCTCAGCCAAATAAAATACTTTTATCACACTAGGATAAATATGTGGGCTATAAATTTATGATCTCTAATGCTACATCATTCCTCAAAACTGTCCATGCCAAAAATGCATACTCTACATCCAATCATAAAAAAAAAAAAATCAGACAAATAAGAATACAAGGCCATTCTACAGAACAAATGGCCTGTACTTATCAGGAATTGTAGATAGCTTGAAGGACAAGGAAATGATAAGAAATCGATTTAAATGATATTAAAGGAAACCAGATTAAAGGAGAAGAGATCAAAAAGACATGACATCTAAAGGTATGTATGATTCTGGATTGGTGCCTGGGCCGGGGATGCTTTATAAAAGAGAGTATTATGACAATTAGCAAAATATGAACATGTCCTTTGGATTAAATAACAGTATTACATTAATATAAAAACTTTTCTGAAATTGATAATTGACGTTTATATGTAGTCCTTGCTATTAGGAAACACATGCAGAACTATTTAGTGGTAAAGAGGGCTGATGTCTCCTACTTACTCTGTAGCAGTTCTTAAAAAGAATACTAATAAGGCTGGGTGTAGTTCAGTGGTAGACAGCTTATCTACCATGTTCAAGGCCCTGGGTTCAATCCCCAACACCTCAAAAATGTAAAAACAGTAATAAAGAGTTAACAGTTCATATGTATACATACAGCGAGGGAGAGAGAGAGAGAAAGAGAGAGAAGAAGGGAAGGAGAGGGAGAAGCATGACCAATAAAGCTAACAGAGCAAGGCGTTAACTTGTAAATCCAGACAATAAGTCTATGAAAGGCCTATGTTCTATTTTTGCAGGTGTTCTCTAAGTTTTAAATTATTTCATCTGAAAACAAACAAACAAACAAACAAAAAACACACACAGAAGTCCTCTTGGTTAACCAAATACAGTCAAAAGCCTTATCTACTCTGTTGTGGCCCAGTGGCCAAACTTAATCATAATGGGGCTTCACAACAATCCACAAAAGCAGCCATTCTTGTCTCATTTTCTGCTTGGGGCAACTGAGATACTAGGTGTGAAAATCCTGTTCCAACAGCAAGAAAATAATAGAAAACAGTCTAACTCAGGCCATCAATACTAATCTGGACTATTCTGCTTATTTCTTTTTATAAGAAAAATTCTTTTTAAAAATGCATGCTCTTAGGCTTTAAAACAAATTAAGTAATGTTATCATGGAAAGCTACCTATTTAGTCCAACTTTCTTCAATCACCCTCCAGACTTGAAAACTGCATAAAAGTCTACAGCATAAGCAATCACAAAGAAGAAAATACAATCTACATTATTTCAAAGAGAAAAAGAGTACCAAAAGTAATTACCCATTATGGGAATGACAAAGTTTAATTTAAAAAGCAAACATGACATCTTAGTAACTCTGGAATAAAGCTTTCATAGATATTACACAAAAAGGATGAATCATAAAAAGAAATATTGATAAATCTCCCTTTATTAAAAAACATTAAGTAAACTCAAAGAATGGCAGATAATGTTTGCAAAACTTATACCTTGTCAGGACTTGTATCTAGAAATACAAAAAACTCCCAAAACTTAACAAGAACACAGACAATCTGCCAAAAGAAAATGCACAAAGATTTTGAATAGACACTTTCCAAAGGAAGATAGACATGTGATCGGTAAGTACATGAGAAGATGCTCCACATTATTAGCCATCAGAAATGCAAATCAATGCCACGATGAGATACCACTTCACAATCACTATCATGGCTTCAGTAAAAAGACAGACAATAATAAGTGTTGTCAAGGACAGAGAAATTGTAACTCAAAATTGGTGATGGGAATGTAAAATAGAACACACGCTGGAAAACAGTCTAACGGTTTCTTAAAATGTTAAAACACATTTCTTTACATTATGACTAGCAATTCCACTTCTAGTTCTCTACCTATGAAGAATGAAAATATATGTCCACACATAAACTAGGATGTAATTGTTCATGATAGCATTTTTCATAATAGCCAAAAATTGAAACAACTCAATGTGCATCAACTGATAAACAAATAACCAAAATGTGGTATATTTAGATATATGAATGCCATTTACTGGGTAATTAAAAGGAAGGAAGCATTAATATGTGCCACAATGTGGGTAAAGCTCAAACACATTATTCTGGATAAAAGGAGCCAAACACAAAAGATCACTTGGAATATAATTCCATTTATACAAAAAAGTCCAAAAAAGGCAAATCTAGAGAACAAAGGTGGTTGCCTAGGGATATAAATGAAATCAAAGATTTATATATATTTTATAGCAATTTTTTTCATAATAACCCAAAACTAGAAATAATCCAAATGTCCAGCAAAGGTAAATGAATAAACAATTTTGATACATCCACATAGTAGCCTATTACTCGGCAATGTAAAGGAATAAACTTCTGGTAGACACAATAACATGGATCAATCTCCAAAGTCATTATGCTGAATGAAAAAAGACCCAAGAGAACATCTGTATGCTTCCATTTATATAAGATTCTAGAAAATACAGACTCTTATATAATGACAGAAAAGATGTTACTGGTTGACTAAGGGCCAAAGTAGATGAAGAAATTGGCTGCAAATAGTAAGGGGAAATTTTTAGAAGGGATAGAAATGTTCTTAATTCCAACTGTGCTAGTTTTGCATGTGTATACATCTGTCAAAACTCAAATGGTACATGATAAATGGTTTTTAAATTACTGTGCATAAATTATGCCTCAACAAAGTTAAAAAGTAGGAAAGAGTAGAAAAGAGAATGAGTAATTGGACATATTCTCTTTAAGATTTAAAACAACTTCCTATACTTAAAGAGAACTAATTTTCATGAGCAAACAATTTTTAAATAAAAATAAAAGAATTTTTAAAGGCAATAGAAAGAAAACTTGCTTTACCAATTCACCATGTTTCCAAGGAGAAAATGGGGAAAAGTTTTGAAGCTGAAGTCAAAAGAACAATTTGTGTTTCCTACATACCCTAGCAACCAAGTTGCCTTAAGCAAGTCACAACTTCTACAAGCCTCAGTTCCCACATCTGTAAAATAGGGATAACACGAATAACTACCTCACAGGCAGTGGTTATAGTTTCAACAGAGTAAGGCTTCCTTTGGACTAGGAAGTCTACCTTAGCCAAAATTATAATCCCAGTGTATAGCAATTCATAGATGCTCAATCAGTCTTCACAGAATACAGGAATAACTCTAAAATTCAACCTGAGCTGGGCATAGTAGCACATACCTGTAATCCCTGTGACCTGAGGCAAAAGGATAGCAAGTTCAAATCCAGGCTCAACAATTTATCGAGACCCTAAACAACTTAGCAAGACTCTGTCTCAAAATAAAAAATAAAAAAGGGCTGGGGAATGTAACTCAGTGGTTAAGAGCCCCTAGTTTCAATCTCTGGTACCAAAAAAAAAAAAATCAACCTGAAAGGTGAGAAAGACATAATGCATCATGCCAATATATAACATTTGTTTCTTTCAACTTTGAAGACTAATACAGAAAGGTCTCCCCCCCCTCTTTATGCCATCTTTAGTATATTAACTCTATCATATGGAAACTCAAGTATAGAAACTTCAGGTCTTTTATGAAATGTTACGGTAATTCAGGTCATTATAGACCAGATTTGACGTTTTAAATCCTCAGGTGTACTGCCCTAAGACAGATTCAACTGTAAGAGTAAATTCCATGAAAGCAAGAACTGTACCTGCTTTATTTACCACTGATGCTCACTGCCAATATTTGCCTAACACAGAGTGAGCACCCAATAGCATGTGCAAAGACCCTGTGAGAAGATGAACTACAGGCAAGAGGGACTTTCGAGAAGTGTCTGATAGGCAGAGAGCAAAGAGCTATGCCCAAGGAAGTTGTGGATAAGACCCAGACCATGCAGGATTCTTTTAGATTATGTGAAGTTTTGTTCTTATCCAAAGAGCAACAGAAGAACATGCTAATTTTTAAACAGGTGGTTGGCAGAGTAAGTAATGAGGAAAGGGACATAATTAGATTTGAATCTGGGGGGAAAAAAAACTCTATACAGTGTGAAGGAATTAATTATTGGAGGAAAGGGAAACAGAGTATTAAGTTAGAGTATACAGTCTAAGAGGAGGCTGTTCCAACAGTACATTAAAGATATAATGGTAATCCGATGCAAGGTAGTGGAGGTGGAAAAAGTAGACAGGTTCCCAATATGTTCACAGAAATCAATAGAACCCAATTGGGGGGCGGGGGGGGTGATTCTTCTTCTGAGTCTCAATTCTTCGTCTTCGAAACAGGACTGTTGATAAGCCATCTGTATCATACCTATCTTGTAATCTGTTGTGATAAGAATATGAAATAATACAAATGTGCACCAAACACAGGTGCCGGATACACCATAAATGCTGAAAGTAAGTAAATAAATAAATAGATCTCTATCGCTTTTATAATTGTTGTTGTCATCCCATGGAATAGCAACTACCAGAACCTGTACAACAAAGGTAGTGAATAAGAATGTGGTCAAAGATTCATACCCACAGTGCTGAAGGCACAGGCTGTATCAGCTGTCCACTGAGACAACTGTTCCAAATAAACACATCTGACCGCACGATATTTCATCCAGCTCTCAGTCCTCAGAGACCATGATGGAATGAGAAAGCACAGCTGGTATGATCACAGTCATCTGAGAGTCCAGGAAACTGAGGCACAAGGGCGGCTACAAATTTAACCACAGAATAGGTGCAGAAATAGAACAAGGGAATGGGTGTCTCGATTCTCATTCCTGAGCCGGTCCAACGGGACTCGGCCTGCATCCTAAGCAACACGAATATACAACACACGCGCGCGCGCACACGCACACACACGCACACGCAGCCCAAGTCTCCAGGATCCTTGCAGACAAGGCCCTGTCATCCCTTAGTTTAACACCGTGCATCCGCTCATCATCAAAGCAAGCCCTTCCGGTTCCCTGCCTCTAGCTCCCAGTGGAGCAAGAATCCCAGACCTCGGGAAGGCCGACGTACCTTAGCTTCGCGCTCTCGTTCCTCCGCGGTCTGTGTGCGCTTCATGTTGCCACTAAAGCCGCCTTCGCCACCGCGAGCCGCGTAAATCCCTGGCCCTGGGCCCCGCCTCCTGCGTGTAGTTCTCTCGGTGTTCTGCTTCTATCCAGCGCCATGCGCCCTCAGAACCTTGAGAACTACCACTCCCAGTATGCACCGCGCGACGCCCGCGAGCGCCTCGGGCTTCAGAGCAGAATTTCCCCGGTCCGACAGCAGACCCAGGGTAGTCCGCTACGCAGCAAGCAGGAGGCCTGGAGACCGCGAAGAACTACATTTCCCAGGGGGCAACGGGGCCTGCCATGTTTTTCCCGTGCTCCTCTCGGCCGGCCGCCCGACAAGCTGTCGGCGCCATAGCAACGGTAGCTATCGGCCAGGCGAGAGTGGTGGTGAGTACTCTGGGGCGTGTCGGGGGTGGACGAGGCTAGCGGACCCTAACCCTGCAACACCGGCCAGGGTCCTGGGGTATGCTTTGCGGTCTGGAGAAGACCCTGGAGGTCTTGCGTGAAAAGCAGCCCCGCCGAGACACCTCCACATACTCAGGCCTGCATCACAACCCGCCCTTTATCCCCACGCCCAGGAGTGGTCTGAAATTTTGTATCCCAGCCCTAAAGCCTACCTAATGAGAGTTGCGGTCCCTATCCACATCCTTCTAGTAGAAGGTCACGCACACACTTCACTCACTTACCCTGTGTTCAGAATTGTTTGGTGGACCCTAAACACCTTGAGTGAGTGCCCTATTATTACTTTATTTCTTGTTTATTGTCTCACTACTTCTATAACCCGTTTATGCCATAAAGGCAAGGACTTTTTTACCATTTTGGTCTCAGTGGCTGATATTCATTTATGCATTCAGTAAATACAAACTTTAGCGCCCACCATAGGACAAGACACTTCCATACTATGAACCCCAATGCACATCAGAAGATGTTTATACTTAATTAGTGGACACGTAAACTAGTAAACAAATGAAAATATTTTTCAGATAAAGGCTATTGCTATAAAAGAAATAAACCCCGAAGTAATTGGGAAGACGACTACTCTCACATAGGATGGTCAGGGAAAGCTCAACTCCAAAGGAGCCAGCCAATGCAAAGGCTTTGAACAACACTAGGGTATGGTGGGCTTGTGGAAAGTAGAGGACAATGTAAGTGAAGTGGAGTGGAGTGAGCAAGAAGGGAGAGTGGGAGTTGTTGTAAAGGTGTTCCACAACATGCAGGGTTTCTCAACCTCTGCACTATTAACATTTTGGATGGGATTGTCATGGATGCTATGCACTACAAGATGTTTAGCCTCATCCCTGACATCTACCCCACTAGAGTCCAGTACACCTCCCCTTCCCCGTTATGACAGCCCAAAATATCACCAGACAACTACTTCCTAGATTAGTGATGTTAGACAAGTTACCTGATCTATCTCAGCTTCCTCATTTGTAAAGCAGGAGTCATTTGAGTAACAGTATCACAAGGATATAAGTCCTAAAAATGACATTTTCTGTAGCAAAGTTTCCAAAAGAAGTAGTTGATCTCCCAGGCATTCATCCATTACCTGTTTCTGTCCCACAAAACTGCAGTGGTTCTCAACTTTTTGGAGTTACAATGAAAATTATGAATCCACTCCCTAAAGCATATTGCATCCACACATATACATACAAAATTTGCAAAAACATATCTGAGTTTTTGGACCCTGAAAGTTCCATGAACTTCATTCATTCATTCAAACAACTATCCAGTGAATGCCTGCTGTCTGTACTAAGCTCTATGCCAGCCTCTAAGAATAAAGAAGTGAACAAGACAAATAAGCTTGCTACATTAATCTTAACATTATAGAACTTGAAAACCTCTGCCTTAAGGTATCTTCATTAGCAGTTTGCATTTAACTTCTCAGGTACATCAAAAAGAAAATATAAAATCCTTTTTTTTTTCCCTTTTTGCATACTATACATTTTATGGACCATTCACATCCAGATACAAAATAAAGTTGCTGTGGCGAATGTCTGTAAAGAATACTAACTGTAAAAATACTAAAATTAGCTAGATAGGCTATATATGTTGTGATAGCTAATCCCTGCAACCTTTATCTCGAGATAAAGGCAGGATGTAACAAAAGCAACACCAACTGATGAATTTTTGAAACCATTTTCACCAAACTTGAAACTCCCCATTCATCTGTGCATCAAGCAAAAAATTAGTATTCCAGTATCATTGACATCCCAAGCACATGGGCTAAATGCTTTCAATTTATCATCTCACTTATTTTTACAATAACTTTGAGGTATTATTTACTTCATTTTTTAAATAAGGGACACTCAAATAGGTTGCATGGTTTGACGAGCAGTTAAATAATAGAACAACCATTTGGATTAAGTTCCTGATTCAATATTTTTCCAGGATGCCTGCTTTTTTGTGGAGAAGAAGGGAGCTAGAAAGGAAATATTTCTTATATTTGGAAGTTTGATATTTTTTCACATAGAAGAAAAAAGAGAAAAGGAAGAATGATAATCTTACCTCATTTCCTAAGCAAACTATAGGAAATACACTGTTGAAAGAAACACTGTCTCCATGATTGAATGTAGTATTACTTTTAGAATAGAAGCTTTCATCTTCTTCAAGCAGCACATGTGGGCAATAAGATGTCCATTAAAGTTCTGGTCCCTTATTCGTTTTATTTGGTTCATTCCATTGCATGCTTAATGTAATAACTTGGGAAGAGTTTATTTGAATTTTCGTTTCTCCACAGATAGGCCATGTCTGGTCCAACTGATGAGACTGCAGGAGACCTGCCTGTGAAAGATATAGGTCTAAACCTCTTTGGAGCAGGAGGGTTACAAGGTATGGCCAGCTGTTATTTATTACAGTTATGAACTTTGATCAGTGATTTCTTTACTTTTAATTTAAAGTATTTCTGATATTCATACAAACCAAACCATTTAAGTAACTATATAGCTCTTGATTGGACTAAACAAGATGGAGAGTTTGGAACACATATGGTATTTTACTGCACGCATCAATTATCAACAGCTCATAGCAAATGCAAGATCCCCCTCTGTTCTGATAAAGAATTGTTATAAATCATCTTTTTAAAATTCCACACATCAGTAGAAACTACATAGAGAGTATCATGCCTCCAAACCAAATTGCCTGGTTTAAATCACATTCACCATTAAAACATTTCTTTATGTTTAAGTTTTATACAAGAGGAAATGCCATATTTAAAAATTTTTTGCCTTTCAAGTAGAGTATCTCAAAATGGCTTGTTTATGCAAGTGATAGTGAGTTTTTTATCAAATTAATATACATTAAAGGTTTTTTTTATCCTTTTATCACTTAGTGGTTGCTATAGAGTTAAAGAGCACTTTCAAATTGAGGAAGAAAACACTGCTTTAAAGAACAATTTAAAATAGAAAGCAATGTTTATATTTGTGTGTACAAATAATGTGTCAGCCATACTATCTGGCGACACTACATTTACTATTGAAAAACCTAGGGATTTAAAACATATTCCACTAGGGAATCCTCATGTACCATCTAATCAGAAGAGTGTAAATGACTACCTTTAACTATCTCAGAAAGATAGTTAATGTATTGTTTACTAAAAAAAGATAAATTTGATTATATGTATTTTATTGTTAAAAGTGAATAGTATGTAAGTTTTGCTTTAGATCTTTCAGGGAGTATCAGGTATTCAAATACAAATAAATTTTAAGACTACAAAGCTATTTATTGGATTTTCATACTGTTGAAGTTCAGTTCTTGTCCTCCATTACCACCATCAGACTTTAATCTCTGTCAGATTTTTCTTTGTTTTTATTGAACAATTATGAAAAATTGATGTATTTCACAAAGATATGCAAAGTACCCAATTTAAACATGTGAAAAGATATATGCATGCTCAAAGTGTGTGAAAGTTCTATCTATTAAAATAGCTTGGAGAGGGGCTGGGATTGCGGCTCAGAGGGAGAGCACTCGCCTCGCATGCGTGAGGCACTGGGTTCGATCCTCAGCCCCACATAAAAATATAGAGATATTGTGTCCACCTATAACTAAAAAAAATAAATATTTAAAAAAAAATAGCTTGAAGAGAAATGATCTGTGAAGCTTTCCAATGACAATTTTTTAAATTTTAGGGGTTTTAAGGGGAGGGGTTGGTCTTGTATTACAGTTTGTTTTTTATAGCTTAACACCCGTGACTCAAAAAAAGTTTTAATCATTGTGTTCACCAAATTTTTCTAACTCTTGCTTTTGTAAAAAATATATAAATAAATACTTTCAGATACTCTAACATGTTTGTGCATGCACGCTTGTCACTAGAGATAGAACTCCAGGACTCACGTTTGCTAAACAAATGCTCTACCACTAAATTACTCCTGGAGTGCAGACACTCTTTGACTTTTCTGACTTGATTTTTACAGCATTCAGCATATAAATTGAAAAGCCTATTGAATCTGAGTTCCATCTTATAGTCTGAAAGAATGATTATTTGAGTATATTTTTTAATAAATGCTATTTTTGCTCAAATCCCTAATATATATAAAGTATTAATCACAAGATTCTTACTCTTCATTATTGTGAACAATTGCTATATAATATTTCTTAAAAAATCTTCATTGTAGATCACAAAGGAAAAATCTGAATTCATCAGAGATTATTTTAATACCAATAGTTATCATTTTTAAAGACTATGTTAAGTAATCCTATAATTAATTACCTTGGCATTTTTGCAGAAACTTCAACAACACGGACAATGAAGTCTCGCCAAGCAATATCACGTGTCAGTCGTGAAGAACTGGAAGACAGATTTTTGCGTTTGCATGATGAGAACATTTTACTTAAACAGCATGCCCGTAAGCAAGAGGATAAAATTAAAAGGTTATGATAAAAAGCTTTTAGCTTTTTTTTCTTGACTCTGTAAAGTTTGGAGGATATGCTTTTTTATAAACTTAATTGAAAACCCCACCTTCAATCTCTTTTGGAACAGGCATGTTGTAAATAAATAGAATTTTTAAAAATGGAAAATCTTACAAACTAGAATAATAAGCCAAAAAGATTGTGTTTATTATGTCTGAACTTGCTATTTGAATGAAGAGAGCAAGCTAATAGCTAAGAGTGCCATGAGTATATCATAGCTATAAATAACTTTTGGTTTAATATTTATAGTTTAATAAGCAAATGGTCAGAGCATTTGTTTTTTAAAATGTCATCATTTTAAAATAAAAGTTTTAAAAAATAATTAACTATTACAACTCGTTAGAATACATGTTCCTTTAAGATTTGTGGGGTTTATTAATGAAAACATCACTTCAGTCTCTAGAACATGTTTAACTTAGCTTAGGTTAGTCTATATTTTCAAGGATTTCCACTGTGTGCTGAAAAAGTATTGTCATTTTTTATTTATGTGCAAAAAGTTTATGCAAGACTGATGTCTTAAGAATAGATATTCTTTAATTCTTTCTTATTCAGAAATACTGTGCCTATCTACTGAATGTATGACATTAAAAATAAAAAAGTACATTCACATTTGTAAGCATGAGCAAGTCTTATTCATATTTATGATCTAGGTTCAAAGAAAAGGTGAGAGAGCCATTGAAGAAAGAAGATAGGGATTAGAATTCATCCTGAAGAAGTGACTCCAGTTCACTTTTTACTCTGTGGCTTTTGTTTTAGCAACCCACTGCCCTGCCTTTTACTTGGAGTTGGTTTTTGAGTAATCTCAAAAAGTTCTCAAAGTTTGCCTGAACCCCTTTCTGTCCAGTAACATCCATGTCAGCCAAGCAGAATGAGGCATGTAGTTTGTGACCACTAAATATTTTTTTTTCTCTTTGTAAGCCTAATTGGGCAGTAAAAAAAAAAAAAAAAAATGAATTCACAATCTTGACTTCGTTAGTAATTTGTCCTACCCAGAAAATAAAAAATAACTTAATAATGAGCCATGTAGTTTCATGGGAAAAGGACTAGGCTAAGAGTCAAGTTGTATATGTGTGTTCCATTATCTCTCTGCCACTAGCCTATGGTATGTTCAAGCCATTTAACCTCCTGGGACTTTATTTAACTCAGCTATAAGAGTAGTGATCCCATGAACTCTTTGACCCAAAACTCGAAATTTCTTCTCAGTCTTAGATCCCTGACAATGACTTAAATACATAGATAGAATCATGTTTAAACTTATCCTTAAGATGTAATTAGTATCTCTTTCTTTTGCATAAATATAGATTTTTAAAAACCACCTTTTTAAATAAGTACTCGAACTTTACCAGATTACTTAAGATTCATCAATGTCGTAAAATAATCAAATCACATGAAAAGTATTTCTATTACTGGACACACAAAAAATTATGCTTCCTAATAAAGTTTGCTTGAAGGTCAGCATAAAAAATGGAAAGACACTTTTGATGTGCTTCTCTTGCCTTAAAAATTAAGGTCATTTCTTTGGATATTGAGTGCTTTTTCATGTTAAGTCTGATCTCTTCTTTTGACCATAATCTGTATCTCTGTGTAACAATCTGTGTTACAGTAGACTCAAGGATTTAGATTGACATCTCATTTGGATAACTACCTTATTTTTATGGATAGGACATTGGGTGGAGCTCAGAACCCTGAACTGTAATATTAAAGGGCAAGATAGAAGGTGGCTTTGTTAGACTAGAATACCTGGCCAGATTTTCCAATGATATATCATTCTCTGGATTAGGTGGAAAAGGAACTAATCCATTGATTATTTTACTAGGATGTTTGTGGTACTCTTGGATCTTGGTTTTTATTATCCTATATCCCTTATAAAGCATGCTTAATGGATGTGCCTCAAGGGAAAAAAGAAAACAATCTTAACTGATTATGTTATGCATAGCTCTCCCTGATGCCACATGCTGCAGGCCTAGTAACCAGAAGTGTAGATAGACATGTATTACTACCAATTTACAGAGGACTCTGCTTAGGGCAAAGAGAAAAAAAAGGTTGTTCTGTGACATCCCAAAGCTATTAAGGATTTTTTTATTTCACTTTTGTTCTCTTAAGTAAAAGCTTCTGTCCATAACCATGCTAAAATAAAGCAAACCCCATTTAAACAAAAATGAAGTGTGTTTTTATTTTCAATCTCCTGTCTGGGCCTTTATAAAAATAGATTCACTATAAACTAGAATCAGCTATTGAAGATGTGCGACCAATTTTGTAAAGTCTTGAACTTGTGTGTCTCATCAAAGCCACCTTTTCTTTCTTGTCCTGCCAAGATTTTTCTATTCACTGTCAGGCATGTTTTCCGTACGTGTATATTACATCACCCCCATGTGCCCTTTCTGTCTTTTGTTCTGTCTAACCAGTTTTTATCAAAACTTAAAAGAATCAAAGGTATAAACTCCTGAGATGTCAAAGTACAATTTAATTCTAAATTTAAAAGTGGCATTAAAATGATACTTTTTACATCTCACTATTTTCTACCATTAAACTCAAGTGTTTCTTGAGGACTAAGCAAGATTTAATGATGCATTTTGGTTTCTTTTGAAATTTTCATTGAGCTTTATATGTGTGCATCTATGCATTCCAACATTTTTATATTTATAATATATCTTAATCCTATAGAAACTGAAAACAGTATATTACCAAAATGTTGCATAGTCTTAACACACTTTTCAAAAGTTTTAACTTACTGTGGATTGCAGATATAACCCACCATATCCACAATCTGTAACTACACTTAAGTGCATACAGCATTCCTATATAAGGTCATGCGTTAAAAATTGCATTTCAGGAACATATGGAGTAAATATGTGTCCTCTCTTTACTAACCTTAAATGATAAGCCTTAGGAAACTGTTATTTGTCAGTGCTATAAAGCAGATTGTTGCCCAGTGGTTTCAATTATCATCAAAGGATTCTTCACAGGCAGTAATAGTTACATCAAAACCTGAAATTTATTATTCAGGTTCTGCACTGAAGTCTTCACAGTGATTATGTTCCTTTCAACAGAATGCATTTTATGCTGACTTCTCACATTCCTTTTCATCTTTTTATTATTTCCCTAGAATGGCCACCAAGTTAATACGGCTAGTTAATGACAAGAAAAGATATGAGCGGGTTGGTGGCGGCCCCAAGCGGCTGGGACGAGATGTGGAGATGGAAGAAATGATTGAGCAGCTGCAAGAGAAAGTTCATGAGCTTGAAAGACAAAATGAAGTCCTCAAAAACAGACTAATTTCAGCCAAACAGCACCTTCAAATCCAAGGTTACAGGCCATACAATTATGTACAGTCTCGTATTAACACTGGGCGTAGAAAAGCAAACGAAAATGCAGGCTTACAGGAGTGCTCCAGGAAAGGTAAATGGAGACTTTCAGCAAACCCTAAATTTAAGTCCTATAATAGATTTTTTCATACAGACACAAAAAGTTTTATTTCTATATTTTACATGTTTTAAGTATCAAAAGAGATAGAAAATTAGTTTTAAGCTTGCTCTTTGATAAAATCATAATATTGTCATGAAGATCGTTTTATTTAAGAGTTGGTTCTTTTTAGTTGATTTTTTATATTAAGAATAGAAATCCGGCTGGGGTTGTGGCTCAGTGGTTGAGCGCTCATCTAGCATATACAAGGCCCTGGATTCGATCCACAGCACCACATAAAAATAAATAAATAAATAAAGGTATTGTGTCCAACTACAACTAAAAAATAAAATATTAAAAAAAATAGAAATCACATTAACTCAGACAAGTGGGGGAAATCAGCTAGTTTGCTTATATGTGGCCACATTTTTTTGAATGATCACACTAAACTTTTTCATCCAAAACCTTTTATAAAATTTTCAAAAGTGGCCAAGTGTGGTGAGTACACACCTGTAATCCCAGCTACTCAGAAGGCTGAAGCAGAAGGATTCCAAGTTTGAGGTCAGCCTAGCCAGACCCTGCCTAAAAAGAAAAAAATAAAAATTCTAGGGCTGCAGCTCAGTGATAGGGCATCCTGGATTCAGTACCCAGTACCAAGAAGTATTGAAATCTTTCTTGTTTTGTGGAAGCAGTGTGACAGTGGACTATGTGTATAACTAAGAATTTTAAAAGTTGGGTTCTTTCTCCTCCACTTACTAGCTGATCACCTTAAAAAATTCTCCTAATCATTATAAACTTGAGTTTTCTTTACATATAAAATAAGAAGTATTGAAGTGGGCTGGGGATATAGCTTAGTGGTAGAGTGCTTGCCTAACATGGATGAGCTGTAGGTTCAATTCCCAATACTTCCCAAAAAATCCCCAAGTGACCTTTATAAAAGTCTTTTCCATCTGTAAAAATAATCACAGGTCAATTGTTTTCTTCATTTTAAAAATGAATAACCTAAAATTTACCCATGTTAAAAGCAATTGAATTGCCACGATAGGACTCAGTATAAATTTAAATATTTCTAATAAAAATTCCCAATTCTCTATCCACAGACAAACCTTATTATAACAGAACTAAAAATAAATAAACTTTTTTTTTTTTTGGTGGTACTAGGGATTGAATCTAGGGCTTTTCACATGCTAGGCAAGCATTCTACCATTGAATTACATCCTCAGCCCTTAAGTAACTTTTTAAAATTTCATCTACTGGAGAAGGAGATAATTGATTTTTGTTTGGAATATGCTTCACATAAAGATCCAACACCTTCAGGAATTTAAAAATCATGCAAAACTGTACTTTCAATTCATTGAGGAAGGAAAAAAACATATGAACATAAGGGGAGAAAAATTTGTTGTAGCTTTCTCTCCAAACCAAAATGTTAACACTATCTGTTCCATAGATAGAGTTCCTTTGAAGTCAGTAAGGCCATCACACAGGCAGGAGGCAGCTGCAGGATGAAAGGGGCTGGCTGTTCCTAGCTATGTGAGATTGAGGTCAACTTTGAATATAACCAAAGTAAGCATTATGAATTATAAATCAGAAAATACATACTGTCATTAATTACCTTTTTTTATGTGGAAGAGAACAGCTGACCTCCAGCCTCATTTTTCCCATCTATAAAACGGAATGATAATAATACCAGATTAGATAAGAGGTGAAGCTTTTGTAGGTCTACAATAAATTATTTTAACTTTAAAAAGTCACTTATTCTCTAATTTAGTCAGAATATAAGTGGTCAAGATGATATCTTTGGTCTGCGAGGTCTTTTATACGAAATAAAAATAATGTCTGAAATTTAGTTTTCTTTTTTTTTTTTTTTTTTTTTTTTTTTTTTTTAATATTTATTTATTTATTTTTCGGTGGACACAACATCTTTGTTTGTATGTGGTGCTGAGGATCGAACCCGGGTCGCACGCATGCCAGGCGAGCGCGCTACCGCTTGAGCCACATCCCCAGCCCCAAATTTAGTTTTCTTTACATATCAAATAAAAATACTTTTTAGACTAAAATGACAAGCTGATCTAGTATATGAATTATTATTTAAATAGAAGAGATCAATTAATAGAGGGGCTTGGGATGTAGCTCAATGGTGGAGCATTTGCCGGACACTGCCAAAAAACAAAAACATTCATGGAAGTTTGACTACAAAGCTTAAATTTCTCTTTATGATTGTACAGTCTTAATGACCCAGACCTTTTTTTTACTAAACATAGAGTCCAGAACATGGAAGTTGCACAAAACATTAGTGATGAATACTTTCTTAATCACTATTTTTCTGAGTAAAGCTAGGGCATCATTACCAAAGTTGATACCTCAGCTCTGCCTTTGAGGACTGCCTCTGAGGCTGGGATTAAGGCCAGACTTGTCAGGAATATCTCAACCTTCAGGGACTAGACCAGAACCCAAACCCTCTCTAGCCATGGGAAGCCTTTACCCTCAAACTGCTGTACAAATAACTGTCATTTTCTATTTGTGCTTTGGGATAATGGATGAAAAACACTGGCTTGATTGTGGTTGATACTATGCAAACACAATTCTTGTTGTGAACAATGAGTGGAACAAAAATTTGTAAAGTTTATGTGTTTTAAAATATAACTATTAGCAAATCACCATGAAACTGTTAATTTTAAGATATATTTTGAGTATTTTTTTAAACCATGCTGGTAATGTTGAATTTTCCCTTGATTGATGTAGGAAAAGCTTAAAAATTAGCATTATTGCCAAAATAATTTAACTGGCAAATTCCATCATACTAAAATATTTGAATGTGTTAGGCAGAGCCTTTTCTATTCTTTTTTTTAATTATTTTTTGAGACATATGGGCCTTTATTTTTTTCATTTATTTATATGGGGTGCTGAGAATTGAACCCAGTGCCTCATACATGCTAGGCAAGCATTCCACCACTGAGCCACAACCCCAGCTCCACCTTTTTTATTCTTTAAGCTAGTACAGCAATAGATATTGAACATATTGGAAAGAGCAAGAAATAGTTTTATTATTCTAATTACAGTTCTAATTTATAACAATGTGTATGTACATCAAAACATCATGCAGATGGCAAATACAATTTTATCTATCAATTTAAATAATAAAATAACATTCACTTTTTTTGAAAGTAAACTTTTCTAAAGAAAAGAGTTTTATATCTGGGACTATGCTCCATTTAAAAATCTCTATCATTTGTCATCCTTTACCTTAAACTTTAATAGTTTAATTATTTCATAAATGTAAAGTAATTAATATAACTGAAAGTATGTCTCATTTTTAATAATGGGAATATCCTTGTAAAATTGCATATAACTTTTTAAGAAACAGGGTCTCACTCGTGTTGCCCAGGCTGGCCTTGAACTCCCAGTGTCAAATGATCCTCCTGCCTCAGCCCCCCAAGTAGCTGAGCCAGCATATATAACTATTTTTATTAAGTTATAATTTTTAAAATTATAATTTAAATGCAAGAGGGAAATGTCTTATTTAAAGAAATACTATCAATATAGTCTCAAATCATCTTTCCTAAAATATGAATTTTCTTATTTAGGTAGAATAACAAAGTATAGGCAACATGCTGACTTAGGGTCAACAAATTGGAATGATTTAAAAATTAAAAAAATCATTAACACTAAAAAAGTTAAGTTTTTGAAAACTTTTTCCTTCAAATTTTAGTTTACATTGTAAAGACTAGAAATTTTTTTCAGAAATTACTGCAGGAGTTCTAAATCAAATTATTCCTAAGTAATTTGGTTTTCATAGTATTATTTGTTAAATGGGCAACAGTTGCTGCTGTATTTTATTTAATACCTACTGCAGGTGAGATCTAATATTCCCTTTGGCATTGTATTTCTAATTCTCTATACAATGGAGCACATATGTCTTAATACTTAACAAGAGATTTTATTATATTATAAATATCCTTATGATAGCAAATAAAGGAGATTTTAAACTTCCCTTCTATAATCATATTTTATTCCTATATTTTTAGGTATAAGACTCCAAGATGTAGATGTAGCAGAAACTGTACAACCTGTGCTTACAAAATATGGCAGTAGTGTACTTGAAGAAGCCAAAGGAGAAATAAGAAATTTGTATGTATTCTTTTTCATGGTTATTTTAGAACTTTGTTTATTGATCATGTCTTATTTTGATCCCTTCCTTTCCTTTATTGTAAACAAAAATGGGGTATGTCTAAATAATTTGCTTCACTAAAATACAGCTAGTTCTGAGGGGTAATAACAGGGATTACATGACATGTTTTCAGTAAAATAAGGGAAATGAATAACTTATCCACTACATCAATGAAAGGGTTTATAAAATAGTCTTCTTTATTCTAATTTTACCCCCAAAAGAATGGCATGGCATCCAATCATTTAGAGTAGTATAAACTTTAGAGGCAACATTTTCATTCCCAGAAAATCACAGGTAACTTTTTTCTTTTTTTTTTTTTTTTAGATCCTGAATCAGCCCTTTTTGTGGTTTAAAAAAATAAATAAAAAGGAATTGGGAGGAGTGGCTTAAAAGTCTGAACTTATCAGATACATATGGATTTCAGATATTGTTTCCCTATGATTCTGTGGTATTGCATTCTTCTTCATATCATGGTTTCAAAAAAGTTACTTCTGCAACATTTAGGTTTCTTTCCCAGTTAATCAAAGCCTCATGGTTTCAGTGTCTTTGAGTTAACCAAATAAAGATAAGGTTCTAGTTTACCTATAGACTTTCACCTGAATTATCATGAAAGCAAAACAACACTAAATGAGGAAAGGGAACATGACACAAAAAGTAGATAGTTTAGACAGTTGCTTAACAATAATATGGGCTTAAAATGTTTCCTTTTGAATATTTTAAATATCAGTTATAGTAATGATTAGCCTGTGAGAAAATAAAAGATTTGACATAATTTATTACCTGATAATCAGCTGAGAAATCAGAGTTCGTACCAATTTCCTGAGGCTCATTGCACTGGGATACCGTCAGACACAGAAGAAAAAGATAAATGCATGCCAGAGACCACTAAGTTATGTTGGCAAATTTCCCGCCATCCTCTCTGAAGTGTTAATTTGGGTGATATAGGCAGATGTGTATATATGAAAGAAGAAAGGCACATTAATTATCTGAAGACCGGATTGTAGAGTACACAACAGGTGATCAATAGAATTGAATTAAACCAAAGTCCAATCCATTGCGTTATTATCTTATTAAAAAGCAATATCTTGAATTGTTCCATATGTATTTCCAAATCATCACATTCAATCTGCTACTATTTCACTGTGTGCAGAGGCAATTAAGCTAAACTTTTTAACTTTTGCTTGCTCTTTATTATGAAGAAATATCTTTGCACTGATCTTAAATACTACAAATTTTCCTCAACTACAGATTCTTAGAAGGCTTTTTCTTTCAGAGAAAATGTTATTCAGTCACAAAGAGGCCAGATAGAAGAGTTAGAGCATTTGGCGGAGATCCTGAAAACTCAGTTGAGGAGGAAAGAAAATGAAATTGAGTTATCTCTTCTTCAGCTTCGTGAGCAGCAAGCTACAGATCAAAGGTATGTTAAAATAGAAATACCATTTTGATAAGGTCAGAATTAGTTTAAAATAATTTATCATGTCTGTAAAAGGATACATTTATCTAGATATTTAAAAATCATTTTTACTTAACATTATTCCTATAGGCCTACTTTAGACCTACTAACTACTATCAACAACTCTCATGTAAGGGCTATTTTCCCTAACCTGCCCCCTTACAGGTTCTGATTGGTGGAAACTGCCCTCGTCATATGTTCTCTGTTTATTTGCTTCCTTTGCTAAAATCGCAGGAAGTTAATGTCATTTCATTGTAGTTACTGAAAGAAGTAAGGGGTATAAGATTTTATCTGTTGATTTACCTTATATACAAGTCTAGCACATTTAAGATTTTTTTCAACCTTAAAAGGTAGTAAATTCGATAATACGGTTACAGTTGATGATCTCAAAGATGTTACCTCTCCTCAAATCCAAAGTTGGCGTTGATCTGTTGATTATTGTGGAGGATGATGGGACCCATCAGTAGTTGCCCTAAAGGCATTGCCACCACTGGATTTTGGACATTTTATAAAGTATAGTGTTTATGCTTGGACATTGTGCTTTCAACAAGACTTTATCCTTTTACCGCATTCTTTCTTGAATTATCTTTCTCCCTTTATGGCTTTTTTTTTCCTTTAATTTTTTATTGTTTTGACTAAGCATACCCCAAATCAGAGATTGTAGCATATTGAATCTATCACTCGGCTTTAACAATTATTAACATGTTACCCATCTTATTACATAAACCCCTTCACCTTTATTTTCCTCAGTTAATTAGCCTCAGCCAGATATGTCACTCAGATACTTTCGTATGTATCTCTTTCTGATAGGGAATTTTTTAAAACATAATCACCATGCCACTGTCACACCTGACAAAATTAATTGCCATTCTTTCATATAATCTAATAACCAGTTTATATTCAAACATTCCTAAAGATGTCTTTCTACTGTTCATTTGAATTGGAATCCAAATAAGGTCTACACCTTGGATTTAGTTGCTATATCTCTTTTGTATTTCATTAATCTCATTTTTTCGTAAACCAGACAGAGTTCCACTTTTCTTTCCCCCTTTCCAATGTGTCTGATGTTATGCATATGTGGCTGGATTCTTATTTAGAAAAACAAAGAAAGATTTCCTAGTGTTTCATTTCACATTCAGTGTTTACCCTCTTTTAACAAACAAACCTTACATGGTAGCATATGAAGAAGCTAAGAAAAGAAGCATATCATCAAACTTGTTTAAAAATGTAAAGTGAGCTAAAACATTTATCAAAAGCTTTATACTTAAAAGATTTATGGGCTAGGGTTATGGCTCAGCGGTAGAGCGCTCATCTCGAATGTGCGAGGCCCTGGGTTTGATCCTCAGCACCACATAAACATAAATAAATAAAATAAAGATGTTATGTTCAACTACAACTAAAAAAAAATTAAATTAAAAAAAAAGATTTAATTGGGCACAGTGGCACATCCTATAATCTCAGCTCCTTGAGAATCTGAAGCAGAGGGATCCTGCATTCAAGGCCAGCCTCAGAACTTAGTAAGGCCCTGAGCAACTTAGTCAGCCCTTGTCTCAAAATAAAAAATAGAAAAGGGTGGGGATGTGACTTAGTGGTAAAGCATCCCTGGGTTAAATCCCCAGAACCAAAAAAAAAAAGAAAGAAAGAAAGAAAAGTTAGAAGAGTAGCATAACCTCTAATATTTATGTGTAAAACTGAATTGTATAAGAAAGCCTAATAACTAGTAACATTATATACCCTCCTAAATGCACAGCAAAAGAAACATGAATATTTTTGAGAATTATATTTAAATGTAAACATATTTAAATTTTAATTAGACATGTTTACATTATAAGTAAACATGTCTAATTAAAATTTAATTGAACCCTGACTTTAAATCATGATTGTCTAGGTGTGACCCATGTTTCCCTGGGAAGAGGAACTAATTTAGATTCAACCTTCTTGGAAAAACCAAGAAATGGTTCCTTATAAGGTACAGTGCCAGAGAGGACAAGACCCCTTCACTGAATGTAATGATCTTAATGTGATTGCTAACAGCCATAATTCAGACATTATCTAAATACAAAAGTTCACATAAGCCAAGCTCAAGCTTGGGGCCCATCCCTATCTGCTATATTCAACCATTATTGCAAGGTTATCAGGGAGTACCTTCCTTGTTATTTTTCTCATATTCCCAGACAGTCAGATGGACTATGTTAACTGATCCTTTTTCCAGATGGATATGATCATCAGAGCTAGACTTTCAGTGTTAATTGAAAAGGAGATCCAAAAGTCCTTCAATCCTGGGTCAGAGCAGCAGCAGAAAGAGAGTGATAGACAAGGACACATGCTTTTCTACTATAAATATTGGCAGTAAGAGTACCAACATGTACTTATAGAGGAGCTAACCTTAAAAAACAAAAGAAGGGCTTCCTCAGGGGCCTATGTTATCCATATAAACAAAATAAGCAGTCTTTTCTGTGATACCAAGAATTATAAGTGGAAACAAAATTGGTATTACAGGCCAAGGAACTTTTGTTGCAGAGGTCAGGGAAATAAATCAGTTTTTACCCTAACTTACTGAATTTATAAAAGTGAAAATTTACATGTCATTTCCTTAGAAGGAAGAGTATCTATAGTGAGTAGTATATCGTTTCTTGAAATATTTTTGAAACTGAAGAAATAAGTTAAAATAAGAACTTTCAAGGCTATTTTAAAAAAATATGTTTACACACAGCTCAAAATTTTATGTATAACAGCAATTTTTTGAGACTAATGGAAAACTGTTGAAAAAAAATTAGGGAGAGTATAAAACTTGGTATAATTTACTGTAGAGAAAAATCACAAAATGGAAAACATATTTAAACTTCTCTTTCACGGATACATTATTTCAGATTTGAAATTCTAGAAGTCTGATCTGGATGTTGGACCCCTTGTTCTCAAACATGAACCTAACATAGTTGTAATCTTCAGAATGGCAGTGCTTGATATTTATGGCAGAGAGCCTTTTCATAGAATATTACAGAAACTCTTCATAGTATGTGTTTAATAGACCAGTTTGGTTTGGCATCAGCTTGACATAAACTTTTGGTTATCCAAAGCCCTTAATTGCTTTGAAGTAAAAGCCCAGTGCTGCTCCTTTTTATTAAAATCATGTTTTTTCCTGTTGTTGTGGTCTATTTTGGAAGACTGAGTTGTGATTTTTGCATATGTTCTACATAATGCCTCATTAGCAAAAAATCTTGTATCATTTACAAGTAGCCTGAATGTCTGTGTTGTTTTGAACAAAAATCCATATTAAAATTTAAACAATATAAAAATGCACATTTTCTGCTTATTAAAAAAGCTGTCTTAAATGCAAAGCTGTAACCAATGAACATATGTACATGAACATTAAAATCAGAATGATTTTACCTTTTATTGACTTTTTCAACTCCAAAAATATGTATACTCTTAACAAGTGTGCTAAGTGTTGTTGTTGTTTTTTTTTAAATAAATGTTAGGGTGTTTACCTTCTTAATTAAAAATCATGTAAGTGCCATAATGTCTCAGTGGAGGAAATTTAACCCATATATACTTCAGACACTCTGACTTGCCCTCTTCTCTTTGGCAGACAGCGGATTGTCAAATCTTAGAATTGAGAGGCCTTTTGCAGCCGCGCGTTATAAGAAACATCTTGGCTTTAAGGGCTGTCTCTTTTTCCCCTGTGCACAGATACAGGATTACCTCCTAGCACTCTAAGTTTCTCCCCAAATTATCATTTTGAAAAGCAGCAAACCTACAGAAAAGTGGAGAAAATAAGAGAGTGAGCATTCACATACCTTGCACCTCTTAGCAATCTGTGAATATGCCACAGCCTGCCTCTACATTATGCAGGCTTGCTCACAAGCCCTTCTTTCTCTCCTCTCGTCTCTCCCTCCCTCCTCCACCCCTTCACTGCACCTCTTTCTCTCACCCCTTTTTTTCTTCTATTCCTCCCTTCGTCCTCTCCCATTTGATAATTAGGTGCCTATGTTTCTTCATTGTCTGTACACATATCTTCAAGGAACAAGGACATCCTCCTACATTATAGACACTCTAAACATTTAACCATGAATGATACAGTTGCCCCAGTTGTTCCAATAATGCTATTTATTGCTGCACTTTTTTATTAATGGGTTTTGTTTTGTTTTGTTTTGATCTCGGATTCAGTCAGAGGCTATGTGTTGTATTTAATTGTCATGGTATTTAGGTTTCCTTTATTTTAGAATGTTCCCTGCTTTTTTTCCAGCCCATTGACAGTTGTTTGCAGAATGCCCCTCAATTTGGATTTGCCTGATTGCCCAGCCCCCTAATTTAGAGGGCACATCTGGTTTTCTGATGGTGGGATTTTCTGATGGTGGGATAACTGGGGCCAGGAATAACCATGCAAACATTAGAACACAGGGAGATGATCTATCGTTTTTAAAAATAATATATTCACTAAGCTCTCACTATCATTTTGCATAGTTTAGAATTTGTCCAGTGACAATTATTTCACTCATACAATTTCTTTTATTCCTATGTTTCTTAAAATTAATATTATCTAAGATTTTTCTAGATAGCACTTGACATATTTTCCCAATACTTTATACAAACCACAGAAATCGTTACAAGTAATCGTATCTAGTGTATAAACATACACATGACAGTGGAGGGAGAGTTACACTTAAGAGCATCTTAGAAGAAGGAAACGAGTTAAAAGAATGGGAAGAATTTAACCCTTAAAACTAGATTTGAGTGGTGGCTTCATAACTTAAGGACTCTGGCCAAATTTTACTTCTCTGAGCATCAGTTAACTACCCAAACTATAAAAATGAATAAATTGAAATGGGTGAATGGTTCCCTACTCTGTAATTAACAGTCATTATCTCCTTAGGGAACTTGTGCTTTTGAACGATTTTGCCTACTCAGTAATCTGTATTTCTTAATTTAATCATTATTTACATTTGGTATTCATCAAAGACCTATATCAAATCAATTATTCCTTCTGATAATTGTGAAACAGCCTATGTTAGTGCCCAGGATTGGCATGATCGTATCAAAAACTAAAAACAATACAAAACCTTTAGTTCACTTTTGTAATTTAATTGCCAGCAAATCTACACTTCCCATTGGGGTTTATGGAATATTGACTAAAGTCCCAGATTCCCCTTCCTAGTACTGTAAAATCTATAGTTAAAAATTCATTAAACGTAATCCTAAACATGGTTCTTTTAAGAAGATGAGCCAGGATTTGGGTTACTCCTGTCCCCAACCAGCCCCATCTTTTTTCATGTGAATGTGATTATATGCATATAGAGAGCTCTACTACTGTGCCTCCATTTCCAGTGGTGGTGAAAATAAGAAAGTTCTGATTTGTACTTTGACCCAACATCACAGGAAGTTGTGATCCAGAGGTAAATAAACATACACAAATTTTTTTCCTCAGTGAAATGTTTTTCCGCCTCCCCCACCCACCATAGTACTAGGAATCGAATCCAGAGATGCTCTGCCACTGAGCTACATCCCTACCCCTTTTTATTTTGAGATAGGGTCTCACTAAGTTGCCCAAGCTGGCCCCACACTTGGGATGCTCCTACTTCAGCTTCCACACACCTTTGCAGCCGGATTCGCCTTAAATCAGAGATCCTTGTTTTCCCCCATGATCTCAAGTAGCAGTTCTGAACAAAACCATTACCTTTCAAAGAGACTTTTCCTTGGCTATTTTAGTGAATCTTATTCATTCCATTTAGTAGCATTCTTTGTAGTTCAATTCAAAAGTGGTACCCTACACAATAATTGTTACCTGTGTATCTCTAATAAGAACTATGAATGGCCTACATTTCTTTCAACAGGAGTCTGATTTGTTTTAAAAAGAAAAAAAAAAAGGAAACTTTTTTTTTTCAACCCTAAGGTTGTTTTCAGTTTTATTCCCCAGATTTGGTCAGCCTAAATCAATTACTTAAAAAGATCCTCTGTGGGCTGGGGCTGGGGCTCAGTGGTAGTGCACTTGCCTGGCATATGTGAGGCACTGGGTTCAATTCTTGGTACCACATGTAAATAAGTAAAATAAAAGTCTATCAACAACTTAAAACTTTTTTTAAAAAAGATCCTCTGCATTCTACCTCATAAAATATTTGACGTAATTAGTTCTCAGAATCTCATAGCCAAGCCTCTGTGTTGTAGAGCTTTCTCTTCTAAATGATGTTAAATGCTATAATATTTTAGTCTCAAAAAAAAAAAAAAGAAGAAGAAGAAGAAGACCTTTTTTTTAGGTTTCAAAATCCTTACTGTAGCAAAGAATGAAATGTTCATGGGGGTGGAGGAGGGGAGTTGAGTGCCTGGGGAATGAAATATATGAAACTTTCACTGGAACAGAGATTTTTGCTTCTTAAGCTTTCATATTAGA
Organism: Marmota marmota marmota; assembly: GCF_001458135.2. Lineage (NCBI taxonomy): Eukaryota > Metazoa > Chordata > Mammalia > Rodentia > Sciuridae > Marmota > Marmota marmota. The sequence goes on from NW_026000221.1 coordinate 24,181,767, forward strand.
CTATACATTACATAGCTCTACTGAAAGTTGTTCCTTCTCCAGTGTATCTGAGGTTTTAAGTTTCTGGATTTATTATGGCACCCAGTAGCAAAGCTGGAGTCAAGTGTTTTTAAGGCTTCCATTAGAAATTCCTTTTTCAGAGTTTATTGCTTGACTGTTTCAAATTATATGAGAGAAACTTGGCACACAGGTTGTTGAGCTGGATTACTTTTTTCAACATAAAATCTAATTTATTTCAGTTTGTTTTTAATCTAGAGATGGGCCAACAACTTTTCTCATAGTTTTCAAAGATTTGATCATAATTCTAAATCATATGTCCATAAAACTGAAAAAGGAAAAGAAACAGCATTTTCCAACTTAATTGTTTCTGTTTTTTTCAAAATCCTTGTTGAAAAATGTGAGAAATTTATTTTTACAAAGCACTTAATTAATGTGCTTGGTATCTGTTTGCAAATCATTTCACCATGTGTAATGTAGCATGTACAAATTGGAGCATGACTGTAGAGTTCATCTGAATGTTTTTACCACGTATTGGTCTCTCTGTTAGAATGTCATCATTTGGGAGATTTGGTGTTCCTATCATAGTGAGTGGAAAAGAGCAGAAAGATATTATGTGGAGGTCATATAAAATATTTTAATAGAACATTAGACTACATTTTGACATATTCACAAAAGCATGGAATATAACTTGCTGAATTCAGCCCCCAGCACTTCCCCTCTGCTCTCCTCCCTCTCCTCTCCTTATCTCTCAGCAGTTTATTCACAGTTTTGTTTTGTTTTGTTCTGTTTTGTTTTATTAGCGTCTTGTGTATATACTTGATGTTGGGATTCTCTGGTGCTATATTCTGGCTCTTGAAATTAGCCCGGCTTCTCTTTAAATGAGACCAACCTGAGGCCTTGCCCCACAGCCTCAAGGTCTATGACTAGTCACTTAGCACTAACTCTCTGGCTCCCTCTTGCCTCCAACATCCTTCTGACACTCCTTTTCATCTTAGTGACATCTGCCCTCTTTGTCAGCCATTTCTACCCTTATCCTTTTCCCATATTTCATCCATGTAAAAATGTTGAGTCAGTGGTCAGGTTTCAGGTGATTTCATTGTATCTTTTCTCCCCCCCCCCCGCCTTTTTTCTTTTGCATGGTGATATGGATCAAATCCAGGGCCTCATATGTACTAGGCAAGTACTCTTCCACTAAGCCACATCCCCAGCCCTTATTGTACTAACTTCTTCAAGGCCACACCATATTCATCACACTGCTGGTTTTAACTTATATGTACTGTCTCTCTCTGATCCCACACTTTTTAGCTTAACAAGTTACCCTTCTCTTCATCTTGTCATCTTTGAAAAGCATACAGCCTTAACAATAAATATTACATATAAAGCCCCTCAAACTGAAACTTAAATATAATTATTAAAGACTTGAAAGTTTGCATTGTCCCATAATAATTATACTGTTTTTTTGAAGTCAAGCTGACTTCAAAATGCCATATTATAATTGTTGTATTCTATGTTTATGTTGCATTTATGTCTACTGTTGAACATTATTAGTATAAAATGTTTTGTTACTTTTCTTGCTAATATTTTGAAAAGTTTAAACCTGAAGGAGTTTAGGGGAGAATTCAAGAAAGCTTTCCCCAATTGAATCACTGAAATTTTCTAGAATATGCTTATTCTTCTTTGTCTGACAAAGAAAATTCAAGATTAAAACCTGTATTTTTATGACTTTTCGGCCTGAATGGATTATTGAGATTTCATTGCTGTTACTAACAGTAAGCAGTAGTCATTTTTCAAACATTTGATTCTTCTTGAAAATATTACTTTAAAACAAAATATCAGAGACCTTGCCTAGCATATGCAAGGCCCTGGATTTAATCCCTAGCACTGAAAAATAAAATAATTTTAAAAATAAATCAGAGGGCTGGGGATGTGGCTCAAGTGGTAGTGCGCTCGCCTGGCATGCGTGTGGCCCGGGTTCGAACCTCAGCACCACATACAAACAAAGATGTTGTGTCCGCCGAAAACTAAAAAATAAATATTAAAATTCTCTCTCTCTCTCTCTCTCTCTTTAAAAAAAAAATAAAAAAAATAAAAATAAATCAGAGACAACAGAAAATATAAGAAAACATTTAAAATTATTTCAATCATTTGAAATTATTTCTTTCCTTTCATATCAATAAATGTCACTCACCTTTAAGTGGTCAAACAATAAGTCTAGGGAAAACGGGTAAATTATATTTTATCTTCTAAATATGAAAGAGTATGAATTTTTTTTGTACTTTATTCAAAATGTATTTTTCTCTTCATATTATATTTTTTAGTGAATAAAAGTAACATAGAAGGGAATAACAATGAGCATACTGTTGAATATGTGCTCAGAACTGCTAGATAACATGTTTAAGACACATAATTATTTTAACATTGTGTTAAGACTGTACCCTGGGCAAAATCCAGGTTCTTGGACTTGTTTATCTTCTGTGTGAGGACAACTAACTGTCCAATGCCAAAATACAATGAACTTTCAAATATCAAAGAGGAAAATTAAGTATTTCAAGTCCTCAGCTGGTTTACAGATGTGTGAGCTTTGTAGTCCATTTTCTGGTTCCAGTAGGGCATTGTGACAATTTTTCCAATATGTGTACACTAGATAAGTTTTGGAAGTAAAATTGCTTACTTTAGATACTGAAATCATTCTCTGAATTTGAAAAATTATATATTTTTCTTAAAGAATGAAATCTTAAAATCAAGCTTCACAATTTAAGACATGTTTTGAATGTAAAACATTAAATTAAGAAACCTTTTTCTGTCAGGAAAATCATGTCTTTTGAAAAAACAGGTATTCATTTAGATCTATGATTAACCTTTAACAAGATCTTTCTCTTAAATTCTACATTTGCTTTAATCTCAGTAGGAAAAATACAAAATAGTATTGCAGCATATAGGGTTTCTATATACCCTGTGGACATCAAATAATCTCTTACAGCTAAAGGCACATCTGCAACATATTTAAATGCCAGCTTTGGGCATTATTAGTATAAAATGCTAAGTCACTTTTTTTGGAAATATTTTGCAAAGTTTAAACACCAAGAGGAAACTACAATGAATGGTAATCTTATGATACTATTTGCTTTGAGGGAGTGGTAGGAAGACGAATGGCCATATTGCATATTTTTCATTTAGGGAAAGGGAACATGATAGCCCTACAATAAATGCAAAGTTTGGTGGTAGAACCATTATTGTGCTAAAAGCTAATGTACTTTCATACCATCTTTCAGGACACTCTAAAATGATTTTAAATCCATATTATCAATTTTTTAAATATTTTATTTTAGTTGTGGTTGGAAACAGTACCTTTATTTTATTTTTATGTGGTGTGGAGGATTGAACCCAGTGCCCCGCATGTGCTGGGCGAGCGTTCTACCGCTGAGCCACAACCCCAGCCCCAAATATTATCAATTTTCATAAAGGTGCCATTGTCATAAATTTTGAGGATCCCTTCAAACTTAAGAGTTTGTTTATGCAAGTTCAAGAATGATTATTGGTGGCTTTAAAGTAATAAATTTGTCTTTTATTTGTAATAATCTAAAAACTTCAGTAACTGATATGTAAGAGTATAAATATTTTCCAAGTAACATTAATTGAAAATATGTGATTCCATCTTACTTTTTCTCCTATTGACTTGTTTTTTATTTTTTTTTTTTTTTACTTCTTAAACACAATTTTGAAGGTCAAATATTCGGGACAATGTAGAAATGATTAAGCTTCATAAACAACTAGTGGAGAAAAGCAATGCTCTTTCAGTAATGGAAGGAAAGTTTCTTCAGCTTCAAGAGGTACTGTGAAAATTTACCTTATTATTATGTATAGATGCAAAGTGTTCGAAAAATAGTGTTCAAGTTGCATTTTTTAAAAGTAAAATGGTCATAATAAAAAAGTGATTTTTACAAATCATTCTTTTTTATTCTCAAATGTGTATAATTCCTGTTCATATATTTTTTGTTATTTGTAACTTAATTACTAAATAAATAAATAACTCCCTAGATTATTATAAATATTATGTCATCTTAAAATAGTAAACACATTTGTCATAAATTATCTTATGCCATGAATATTTATTTTTAATTCCATGCAATTTAGGCTCATAGCACTGAAGCTACCATTATATTTGCATATAATTCTAAACATTTATTAAATATATAGACCAGAGATATGAATACATCAGTCACCATGTTCTATTAAATGCTTCTTTGATGTGGGTTTAGTTTGGTTGATCATAAACATTATCAGAAGATAGTCAAGTACCCATAATGTCAGCAATCAGTGTTTTTATTTTAAACCTCAACAGTTCAGTGTGACAATTCCTAGGATTCTTCATCCCCATTGTTGTTTTAACAGTGAGTATGGCCCCACAGGAATGTGGCATCAGAGAGCTCCTATCTATTGGCACTGCATAATTAGCTTGGGTTCTGGAAATAATGAACTCCAAAACATTCCAGATGAGCAGAATTTATATTAAGCAGTACTTTCTTTGAAGTACTGAAACAAGGAAAGCAGTAAATTGATGCAAAGCATAGGGTCATCTGAAGCCTAAATTCAACTATTGAATTAAATAGATAAATATTTCTCAACCATACTCAGTAGTGTCTTCCATCCCGAAGGAACCTCCTGAAATTCCAAGAATAATCACCTTTTATATAAATGTGTGAGTTTATAATAGAGATACTAATTAGAGAGCAGGAATGACAGTGCTGGCTGTCTGCAGATATACAGAAGGGGAAAATGAAAAATACATGTGTTCAAAAGCAGTTTTTAAAGTGGGGAATTGCAAAAGGACTTGAAAATGATTTTATTTTCTCTTATCATTTTGACTGTTTTGATTTCTATTTAACAGTGACCCCAAGTATTTGTTTATATACCAATAATAACAGGTATCTGCTATGATACATGTATCTCTTGGGTAATTGATATAGAGGAGATTTGAGTGGTTAAGTACAACTGCTTCAATGTAGAAAGCCCAGAAGTTATTGGTTAAAGATGGTATTGCCTAATGACATCAAGATAATAAACCTGAAGTAGCTCAGTAACCATGTTTCTTTTAAATGAACTAAAAAAAAAAAAATCAGCAGTATGAAAAGACTCTTTTTATAAAAGAAGTGACATTTAAGTATACATAACTGAATATAAATCATGTTCATAAATAGAGCATTTTTTAAAAAATTAAGAAGAGTTGAACTATTTTACAGAACTGAAAATTTTAATTTAATTTTGTTATAATTAAAAGCTATCTATCCAAGGTTGTTTATGTAGTGTGGTGGCACATCCTTTCCTTTGAATATCAATGGTCAGCATTTTTGACCTCTGTAACTATAATAAAAAGAAAAAACATTTTAATTGCTAAAAGCAATTTACTTATTGGTCACTCTCAACAACTGAAAAACTAGGAGCAAATAAAGGACAGGAACAATTATGTATTATGTGCCTCTATGCTAAGATAACCCTTTATTTTCTTCCTCACGTCACACTTAGGTTAAGAGCATCTTCTATGGGTAAGTAGCTCACATACATTGTTTATGATGTGAAGAATAAATTATATAATGTGAACTTCAAGAGTAAATTCACTTACAGAATTGTAATCAGTTATTTAAAGCATAATCCAAAAATAATGTTTAAAAATTATTCTTTTTGTTTTTTAGAAGCAAAAAACTCTCAGGATCAGCCATGATGCCTTGATGGCAAATGGAGATGAGCTAAATATGCAGCTCAAAGAGCAGCGTTTAAAATGCTGCAGTCTTGAGAAACAATTACATTCCATGACATTTTCTGAAAGAAGAATAGAAGAGGTAAACTTCCAAAGAGTTTAGCCATATGTTGCTTTTAAAACTTCTCTGTAGTTGGTTTGAAAATGTAAAATAGAAACATCCCAAAGATTTTTTTTTATTTTTAGATTGTAAACAACATGCGTGGTGTTTTGAACACAGCAAAATACAATATATGAGTGGCAAATCAGTGTTTAACAATACTTGCAAATGTGCTTAGATCCACTGTTTTCCCAAAGGATTAAAGATCCTTGAGTAAAATGAAAACACGGCAAATTACCTATGGAACTTAATTTTCTCAACTGTGACATTAGTCATTTGAGATATCAAAACCAAACTATAAAAATATATCTGAGGAGATGATATTATGTTCTACAAAATCAGCAATTCTGTGAAACTAATTTTTATTCTAGAAATTTGTTTGAAAACCTTTTTTTTTTTATTGTTGATACTCTTGTCTCCCAACTAGCACCATCTTTTCCTGTACAGCTTGTTCCTAAGGAGAACGGAAATTAAATAAGATGCTTACGTTCTATTCTAAATTAGGAAGATTCTTTTACTATCTCTTCCTAGCCTCAAAGGAGAATGTTGACAATGGAGATAAATTTTAAGAGTGCTCTGATCCATGGGAAAAAGTAGTGACTACAAAATGCACTTATGAATAAAACTTGAAACACTAGAGGACAGAAATCCTCATTTTAGTGATAAAGATATAATTATTCCAAGGTTATTTCATTATTTTATTTATTTATTCATTTATTCATAAGGTATGCTACTGGCTATTTGTGAATTCTAGGTAACGTGAGAATCTGTGTATTCAGAGAATATAGTGATTGGTATAATTTGTTTGAACAGTAAACTTAAGTAAAAGTTAATTATTTTACTTTTTATGGGCCAATTGGAAATTAATACAAAATGAATATAATGATGGAATTCATCATGGTGGAAAGTGAAAAATATTCTGTTTCCCAGAACTTAACAGCAAGCTCTTAACACATTCTTTATTGAGTTCTGGAACATGTTGCCATAAAGCAGTGCATACGTTTTCTACTAAATTAAAGCAGGAATATTAATTTCATGTTTATTTAACAACTTGGAAAATACCAATGCTGGATGAAATGCAGACAGTATAAGTGGTAAAGTTAGCAGCTGCAATTTAGAAATCAAGAATGAAACAAGACATCCTCCTCTCATATGGTTTTTTTACCCCAGTGTAGGTTTATATGATAATCCCCTAATGTGAATTTTCTTTTCATTTTAGCTGCAGGATAGAATAAATGATTTAGAAAAGGAACGGGAACTTTTAAAAGAAAACTATGATAAACTTTATAACAGGTAAATCGTGATTCCATCTGTTCTTTTATTCCCTTTTATATCAAACATTTCTTGTCAGAATATCTAATATTGATCAACAACAGATAACAGGAAATACATTTACTTCATAAAAGAAAAATAAGCTTTTTAAGGCATTGGTTGTAAGTTTTTTAACCTGAGTAGTAGTGTCATCTATTAAATACAAGCTATAGGCTAACAGACACTGTGCTAAATACTTTACGTTCATTTTTATAAATTCTTGATAACACCTTGGAATGTGCCCAGTTTGCAAACAAGAAACATAAAATGAAATTAAGAAACTCTGAAGGTATTTCATAATCTTAAAAGTATGAAGAAACAGAGTTTGTGTTTGAACACAAGCCATTGGGCTCTCCAGGTTATTAGCTAAGAATGATTGTATTAGGTGAAAATAAAGGTGTTCAATTGAAATTATCTTTGTTCTTTAAAAAGAGAAACACAAGCATCTTAGCTCAAGACAGATTTTAAGGGGCTGCTTCAATGTTTGTTTTTAATTTGCTTCATAATTATGGTGTTTTAGAAATTAATCCCTTCTGATAATGTTAGAAACAAAATTCTACTCCACAGCTAAGTTTGGCTAAATGATACTGATATCTCTGTGTGTATGTGCAATTTTTTAAATCGTTTCAGTATATGATACTGATAAATGATAAATACAAGTTTACATGAAAGCAGACATCTTTAAATAGATATGTTATAGCTGACATTCATACACTGAAACCTCTGAAAATAGCCATCTGAACTACAAATACATCTTTAAATATTTAACTGTTTTACATCTTATTAATCAAATTTACATTTTTTTTAAATTATCATACCCAAAGAATGTAGAGATAGGCATTTATTTTGATTTACTTTGAAGTTACCCAGGTTGATGTTAAACCTTATTCCAGTGATTTATATCATTTATGTGGTTTACCTGTTAGTGCTTACTATCTTTGTACAGTGGCTTAATATATTAAGGGTTATCAACAGTAAGACACCAGTTAAAATAATATTCAGGGCCCTCCAGGAAAGGTAAAGTAGCTAAAAATCTTTACATGGGATTTGCCTTGGCCTTTGGGATCACTTGGTCCCAGGGTTTTATTCTGATCCCTTTTTCATCAACCCTGATTAATTTTACCTAAAGAATTTGTTATGCATCCTGGTTTTTATTTCCATCTCTATAGAATAATATGTATATTTATATTGATGTATTATGTGTTTGAAAATTTCACATGTCAAAATGCAGATTGCACATGGCAGAAAAATAATATCAACCCTGTGTTTTAAAAATGAGGGAAAAAAGACTCCAGAAAAATGAAAAGACTTGTGCAGAGTTACACAGCATTTCTGAGACTCTAGTATGAGATCGAAACCCAGTTATTTTAACTCTGAACTTTAGGTGAAAATAAAAGTTTTTCCACCCTGTGCTTCTCTATATCTCTGATTTTAATGCCATTGGAAAACATTCATAAAATAAAATAACTGTCAGACACTCAGAAATTTTTATTGATTTATATTTATCTTGAACATTTTGTAGTTTCAAATAATTTAACATGGTCTAAATACAAGCAAATAAGTGCCATTTGGCCATTACTTCTAAATTTTCCACTTCTCCTCAATTTGAGAAGTTACTAAACATACTTTCTTGGAATAAAAAACATCAAACTTAGCTGGGAATAATGCAAAAATGGAATTTTGACAAGGCATATTTTTCTCATATTTACTTAATCACCATGAAATTTTATCTTTCCATATTAGAAGATGATCTAAGAGTGTAAATCTGGCTTTGAAGGTTTTTTCCTTAATGTTTTATGCTTGAGTTACATTTTTTTCCTGTCACACTAAAAACAGACTTCATTATGCTGCTCACACTTGAATTTTATATGAGGTGTATGTAAGTAAATGTTTGTAATGAGTGTCAAAACATTTAATGTCAAAAAAATTAATGTCACTTTAACACAAAACCCAACAAGTACATGTAATAGTAAATAGAACTAGAAAATTCTCTTGATAGTATTTTTTAAAATTAGTTTTCAGAAGCATAGTTGGAAAAACTACAAAAATCAACATTGTCCTTAAGATTCTTTACAGCTCTTTTGTTTCATTGCACTGCTATTCATCATTGCCAACAGCTAATGTTCGTCAAAAACTACATATACTCCTTGTTTGCTTAGTCATAATGATAGCATGTTTTAAAAAGGAAAGTATTTGTTTGTTATTCAAAATTGGCTAGTATTCAGGAGAAAAATATGATTTGCACATTGCATTCTCATCTTCCTTTCTCAAATGAAATTTTGAATGTGTTTATTACTTGACATATGACATAGTAGAGGATCATGTGGTAAGATAAAACCCTTATGTTAGTATTCAGTATGAGTCTGTCTTAATATGCTAAAACATATTTTATATGAAGCCAAGAAATAAGAACTTTAAGAAATGTTCAATTTAAAAGTTCAGAATAAATTTTTTTGCAATTAAATCTTTCTATTTGGTCCCAGAGAAACTCTATACTATAATATGGTAAAGCTGTGTTTCATTTTTGAAGTTAGTATAGTTTTAGGGCCATGTAACTAATGAATGCAGTGATCCTTCAACTAGAATGTGTACAAATAACCTGGAAAACATGAAAATGTAGTTTTCACCACATTTTCAGAACCTCTACACACACACACACACACACACTCTCATGCGCATGTGCGTGCACACACACACACACACACACACACAGCTCCCTAACCACCACCATCCAAAATTCCAGCAGACAGTATGAGGTTAGATCCAGAAAAATCTGAAGATGGTTTTAAGGCACTAACTCTTTGGGAGACACTGATCTAATGCCTATTTTTAAAGTGTGTTCATCAGTGTTTAAAAGATGATAGTAACCTTTTTCAGAACAGGGTAGATAAAGTTTTTATGTTGTAATTGTCATCTACTGTTCAGAATTTAAAAGATCACTGCTGATACCCATAGACTTTCTTTGTTCTGTTTCTGTAAAGTGAGCACCTGTCCCCTGCAGTTTTCCTACCTATGGATTTCTTTATGGATGATATAGTTTATTCTTACTCATTTTTCACATTAGGATGCCTTTGAACATTAGAATAAATGGAATTTCTTCTATCAGAAGACAAGAATGGAGAGAAATTTTTTGGCTTTTATTTTGATCCTATCGTGTTTCTGATCAAGAGTGTATATTCACAGTATTCTGAAACCCATGATTGCCAATGGACATGCCAGTGACCACAGGCACCAGGGGCACTCCACTGCAGACTGACATTTTATCGCTTTGTAACATAATGTAACAGTGAAATGGGTACAAATGCTAACTAACATCCTCCCTTAGTTGTCACTATTGGCAATATACAAAAACATTTTCATGAATAAAAGTTTTTCAAAGACTGTACTTATATGCAGATTTAATCATGTATACAGCTCTCACAAAGAAAATGGAGCCAGATGTGGCTCACCATTTATAGTTACACAGATGGCTCCAAGCATAGAGGAGTACAGTAAATTCAAAAGGAATTCCTCATGAAACTCCAGTGGAATGTAATCCTAAATTTAGAGGGAAGATAGCAGTGGACTAAATTCAGATTGACTTATGCTGATTTACGCTAGCATTTTGTGGGTTTGGAAAAACCAGGCTGCTAAATTGTTCTTAATTTAAACACATACAGCTTCTGATGTTTTTGCCAGATTAGCTGTTGGTGATCTTTTTGCTGGTAGTAATGCTATTGGAACACTACTGTTTCTAATTTTTGGCATCTGATATAATGTATAGTTGTGCCTGTTTCATCATGCTAATTTTTCACCAGGTGGTGCATGTTTTTAATAATACAAGACACACACATACACACATACATATAGGTATTACACACCCATACATATAGGTACTAACATTCATGCACATATATGTGTGTTTGGTATATGTATAATTTGGCTAGATACAGAAATTATATTTGTTCTTTATTTTAAAATGAACTTGTAAAGGAATATTCTTTATTTAGCACTTAAAGTATATATTTTGTTTGGATCTCATTTGTGTCTATATAATTGTACCTTTGATAAAATTAACTTAAAATATTGTTATATCAGATTCATGAATTTTTTTAAGCTTCCATATGTGAGATGAGAGCATAGAAGAAACAGATGTCATATTTAGAGGAACTTCTAAAATTCCATTTGTTTTCAAGGTCATATCATTTTAACTGCAATAAAAAGTATTCAAAATGTGAAATGAATACAAAATTTACTCTTTTGAAAGCTGTGCCTTCCAGAAGAGTATCCCTTTTGGAATAAAACCTCAAGACTTGCTGGGAGTGGCATTAAGGGCAACTTGAAATAATACATTTCTTTTCTATTTACTTCATCATCAGTAGAAAACTAGATTTTTAAATGTTTATTTCATTTACTATGTTTAAAATAAGTAGAAGGGTCAAAGCTGCTGATGATTATTTAGTCATAACAAGCTTCACAGATAATGGCTTTCTGATGAAATGCAAATTGAGATCAATGTTTCCAAAAACCTGGCTATCACCTGGGGAGCTTTATAAAAATATGAGTCCCTGAGTCTTGGGATCTTCATTTTTTAATCTAAGTGTCAGTACAGCTAGTCTAGCACCATTGTTTAGACCAGGATTCAGGAACCACTGCACACCTTCTGTGTGTCATTTAGTTACTTTTTATCTGTTTCTTCCTTCTGATATGCTAGGCCTTGATCATTAGCAGATTGTAATCATAATTAAAGCTGCTATACTTTTATTGAGGAATAATAGTTCTATCTTCAACATTCTTATTAGGACCAGGGCATTGGTTTTCATTCCATTCATGTGTTACAAGTACAGTTTTTAATTCTTAGCCTATTGCTTTTTGTTTTTTAGGACAAAACTACATTATCACTACTTCTTAAGATCAGAATTACTGCCTGTGATTCAGTATGCTATCATTTGGTAGTCAGTATTTTGTTAAGATGTTATTATCCAAGACATTTTAAAAGTTTCACAGAATTAAAGATCAGGTAGAAAGTCCATTTTTCTCTGTATTAAGAGGGTTTGTAAGTGGGAGAGTGTGGTTGTGTTCGTTGTCAATTGCTGAGGTTTGGAATTGTGGATTCCTCTGGAGTATGTACAGTATCTGAATTCCTTTACTAGTCCCACAAAAGCTGCACACTGCCAACTTTTCTGACTTTAGAGCTCTAAATTAAGGCCAGTTCCTTTACTCATCCCACAAACTCTTTCATGTTCCCTAACCGCAGCCTGAGAAAGGCGCCTTGGTTTCAACAGCAGCAGACCAGCATATGTTTACTTAATTCCTAAGACATGATGACAGTGGTCTCTGTGCCACTAAAAGCTTTTCTCTTTATTATTTTCGGTTGAAGCTGATTTCCAAGCTTTCCTTGCATGTCACGTGTGTTTTGCAGTGCCTTCAGTGCTGCCCATGAAGAGCAATGGAAGTTAAAGGAACAGCAGTTGAAAGTACAGATTGCTCAGCTCGAGACTGCCTTAAAATCTGATTTAACAGACAAAACTGAAATCCTTGACAGATTAAAAACTGAAAGAGGTACATATAAAATAACTACTGACATACTCATTTCAGACATCTAATGTTTATTCATCCAGTCGATCAATAACTTCTTGTGGTGTCAACTGTTTGCCAGTCGCCTTGATACGTACTAGAGATGCAGCCTGTATTAACAGCCGTCTACTTTTGTAAATTTATTTGTTTCTCAAAATTTCCCTTACTTAGGCTAGCATATTTGCCCAAGGAATTGTTTTTTCTCAGAATTACTTTTATTCAGGTTTACTTTAATTGTTTAATTTTCCTAAATTCTGAGACCTTCCCCCCTCCTCCTCTCGTAATAAGGATTGAACTCAGGGGCTCTTTACCACTGAACTACGTCTACAGCCCTTTTTATTTTATTTTGTCTTATTTTATTTTTAAGACAGGGTCTGTCTCACTGAATTGCTGAGGCTGACCTCAAACTTGGGATCTTCCTGCCTTAGCCTTCTGAGTTGCTGGGATCACAGGGACCATTCTCTGAGGCCAGCCTGAGCCTTTCTTCAACAGTCAACAAGTATTTATTGAGCACCAGTATATAATAGGTACTCTTCCAAGTTCTGAGGATACAGCAATTAATAAATCATAGTTCTTGCCCTCATTAAACTTAAATTTAAGAGGTAGAAACTGACAATAATTATAAGAATTTGTAATATGTCAGTTGGTATCAAATATAATGGGAGGAAAAACAAAATGGTGTAAAATGACAGAGTGGCAGAAGTAGTTGTTTGTTGGTTTTGGTAGGTTGAACAGGAAAATCTCTCTGGTAATGAGACATCTTATTCTGTTCTGTGCCAGTAAATTTAAATACCAGGAAGCTTTATCAAAATCTCTGCCAAAATAATTACCATTAATAGGTTTGATGTTATAAGGTACAAATCTTACCTTTCTTGTCTCATATAAGTAACGTAATTATAATTAAAGAAGACATCTGAATTACACACACACACACACAGATAGTACATGCAGATGCACCATTGGGGAACTGAATTATTTGATTCAAGTGATGTAATCTGTTTGCTCATCTACTAGACAAACCAAGTAATGTGATAATAAGGTTGCTTCCTTGGAACATTTGCAATTCAGTTGCATGAGAATGTTTAAAAGCTTAATATAAACTCAGTAACAAAATATTATATTTGTAGTTAGTACTCTCATTGATTTAGATCACAATGCCATTATCTTATTGAATAAAAGGAACATTATTTTTCACATTTTTATATGTATAAAACTGGAATACATCTTATAAGTGATAGCATTTTAAAATTGTAGTCAGATTTTTTTCATGTTTTAATAAATCTTATAATCAATAGGGTCTGAATTCTAATAAAAAAAACAGCAGTCAATATTAATTCACCAAGTGATTAAATCAGTTGATAGATTTCTGTGTGAAATTTTCTGGGAGATTGTGAGTAGAATAAAATGGCAGCATTATCTTCTGACCTGGTGAAGAAAGTTTTGATGTCAAAGATACATGGTTCCTGGTTTTAATGTGCAGTGTCAGATACCTAACAGTGTTTTGTCTTAGCAGTTGCTCAATAAATTCTTGTTCACTGAAGGAAGAGGAAGTGCTCTATATTCCCTCTCACTTTTCCAAAAACAGATAAATTGCTCTTTCTTAAATGAAATAAACCTTTTTTATTTCTATCCTTTTCTGTATTTCTTTAGATATCAAAACTATGTTGTTTTAGACATCTTAATTCATCTTTGGAAAGAAAGTCTTCTAAAGGAAGTAAAATCTCAGTGTTTTTTTTTAACCTGTTTATTATTGTTAAATTAATTCTGAGAGTTCTTCTTAATTATTAAGTATTATAATTACAAAGGTATTTTAATTCATTTAGTCCATTCTCATATTCTCTCTCTCTCTCTCTCTCTCTCTCTCTCTCTCACTGGTTCTTATATCTCTGGGAAATTTTTTTGAATAATGAAAATAACTTAGGCACACTGTGAATTAAAGTCCAGAAAATAAAATCCAAAATATCACCCAATTTCTTAGCCCTCAGGATAATCAGTGCTATATTTGATGTATGTCTTTTCAGAGTTATTTCTATATGTGTATAGTTTTATAATGTGCTTTTGTATATAAGGTAAAATTGTTTCTTGACTATAAATTTAAATCACATTTATAATGACTGTGATAGTTTTCCAGTGTGGATGTACCATAGCTCATTTAACAACCTTCTATTGATGAATATTTAAGTAACTAAATTTTTCAATAAGCAACATTTTCTACACAAATCTTTATACTTTTATCCAATTATTATTTCCTAAAGAAAATTTTTCAGAACTGTTATTTTCCAGTTATTTTTCTTTGACTAGTTCAAATTCACAGGTCTGAGGATTTAAGTTTTTGTTTCTTTGTAAACATATTACGATAAATTATAAGAAAAATGTTGCAGCCTTTAACCATTTTTTTCCAGGGAAACAGTAAATTTTAAAAATGAAATTTTCTGTTTAAGAAAATATTTTAATATTGAGAAAGTTTTTTTATTATGTTACAAATTTTGAAGTTGGTTAATTTTACTTTGAGCTCTCCTCACTCCTCACACATTTACCTTTTCATGTAGCAAGTGTTCTTTGCCAGAAGATGTTTCCCTGGCTTCTTGTAGTCATTCATCTAAATGGCAAATTATTTTTAGAGAATACTCACCTCTTTATTCAAGGTACAAATTAGTTTCAGATTGTGCGAATATGCGGGGGAAGGATATGTAAATGCAGTTTGCATTTGGTTAATGCTTAAATTAACTGCATGTGTTTAAGGGCTTGCTTTTGAAAGTTCCTTTCTATCTTTAGCTGAAATGCATAATTCAGCATAATGCATATGGTTATATTGATCACAGCTGAAGATATTAGCACAAAGGAGCTCTGAAAATTGTTTAGTTGAATTGTTCTCTGCACTCTGCTTATTAATGGTGTGCTAGAAGAACATAAGTTTAAAAGAGTGAAATGTTATCTCATTTGAATAAAATGCTGTTTAGCTTAACCTGCTTTTTGTCAAATCATAAGGTAAGGAGGTTATTTTTCATCTTGTACAGAGTGCTTTGATTTTTCATATTATAATTCAGCAAGTCTATTTCCTCTTTCAACTGTAGGCGTTTCAGTACTTTTTAAAGATCCAAGAGTTATATCCTCAATAAACAGTTTAAGAAAGGAAAAATATAATGTATAAGTCTACATAAATTCAGTAAAGAAAAGGTTACTGGTACTCAGTAATGTCTCCTACTAAGTTATTTTCCTACTAATAATGCCCAGTTTTAAAAATATCAGTGAATGGAGACATAGTTGTTGAAACAGAAATGAGTAAAGAATGGAAACGTTTAAGTTTATTCATACCCATTAACATATCATTCTTAAGAACTCTGCTCTGAAAATTTAAAAGGATAGAAAAATTGAAGCATAGAAATAATGATCAAAATTCACACTGTGACTAGATTAAGGTGGAACAACCATGTTCTTTATACCATAGATCATTTTTAGAACCCCTAAATGTCTTGTTTTGACCATAGAATAAAATTGTATTATCCTCAGTATTTTTGGTTTTACTTTTTACTTCTGACTGTATTTACTTTGGTTTTTTGTTTTTGTTTTTCTTAATCATTCTATCTAGTTGTTGTTTTAACCTAATCAACATATTCTACTCCTTAACCAAAAGAGTTAGTTTATCTCATAAGAACTCTTATTTATTATTAATCCTAATTTTCAGTTGAAATGTCAGGTGTTGGACCTTTATCTTCAAAATTTCCGAGTATCTTTCATATTTGGAAATTCTGCTAGTTTACTGTATAAAAGTAACTTATTCCATAGGATGACCTTTTAACCTTCTATTAATGCGATAAAAGTGCTTATTATATATTTGAGATTAAATTGTCTCTGCAACTCTTTGTATCTTAAGGTTGTAATTTTTTGTAACTTCTGAGACTGCCAGAAAATATTTAAAACATCCAAATTCAGTTTATTACTTCTTAACTGTGTAACTTAACATTTTTACTTATATGTAGTATTTATAGCTTGAGAACACAAAGCCTTATAAAAGGCAGAAACATATTTTTGTAGAAAATGCAGTCAGAATGCAAATGCATTCATGGAAAGAATTCTTGGCAAATGTGTTGATTTCTTTCTTTTTTTTTTCTTAAGGAAAGGAAACAAAAATGTACAACCTAAGTTGAGGACTTATGATAAACATAAATCATTGAGAGCAGAATGAAATTAGTGGAGACACTTTGGATGACATGGTTTAGAGTTAGTCCACAGAGAGTCAGCAAAGGAAGATAACTGCCTGGGTGAACTCTAGTGCAGAGTGCACTGAGAAGCACGAAGCTCAAGTCTGCAGTGGATTTGTTGCTAGCTGTTGTGCTTTTTTAAAACAATGCTTAACATATTTAATGCAGAGTAAAAAAAAAATAGTCTTTATGAATTCGCTCTATTCTGTAGCTCTACTTTACAATCTTGCGAATGAGTGCCTCGGCAAAAGTAACTTATATCCATCCCTTAACAATAGCTCTACATCCATGTCCTATTAATTAGTAGCATGAACATAGTGAATAAAGAACACATACGAATCATTATTGAGTATCTTGCGCTGGTTGAGAATCTGTTTCTCCTATTGGAACAGATTGGTTAGAAGTATGGTTGATTAAATTATGGATCCAGAGCTTATCAGAAAAATTGTCATAATACAAAAACTTTATGCTGAGTTGGGGAAAGAAAATTCAAAGGAGGATTAGAAAACTATAGACAAAACTTTTTTTTTTATTTTTGCATGCCTTTCAGGACCCTTAATAAGTAAGTAAAAATTATAGATTTAGAAACATACATTCTTAGGCATTTTAAATAGAACTTGCCTTTGAAGTCCCAGAAGCCACAATTTCCTTATATTAATACTGTGAACTTAAGTTTTTGATAAGCAAGTGAATCATATGGTAGACACATGATAGTGTTCGTTTGTTCCTTATTCCCCTGCTGCCTTTGTTTAGGTGCTAGCTCAATTTTCTCTTTGACCTGAACAATACTAGATCAGGCTTAGGGCTTATCAGGAATTAAATTAATTTAAAATGTGTTCTTAGGCCTAATTCTCACTTACCTTTCTAATTGTGTTGACTTTATTTTTAAGACCAAAATGAAAAACTCATTCAAGAGAATAGAGGACTTCAGTTACAGTGTCTGGAACAAAAGCAACAACTCGATGAACTTAAAAACCACATGAAGTTTTTCAACCAGGTGAACTATTTCTTATTTAGGAAATAAACTCAAAAATCACATGTACATGTTTTAGCACAGAAAAAATACTATAATTTCAAAGCAAAAGATTATGAACATATGACTTGGTTTTTTAACTCATGGTATCAGGAAGCTTATATTCTATGAGGATATTCTCAATAGTTGGATTGTCTCTGATACTTAGTTTATTAAGTCATGGTAACAGACACCTTATATTCCATTAGAAAAAAACTGAGTAGTTGGAATTTCTCTTAACTTTCCATTAATATTTCATTGTGAACTTTTACTTAATCTGTTGCAGGAGAGTAATATTAATGCTGATGAACTGAGTGAAGCTCTCCTGCTTATAAAGGTAACTTTCTGAACTACACCCTTGGAGTTTTATGTACATAAAACTATTTCAATATACTGATGACCTTTATCTGTAACCCTTGCATTTGGAAAGTGAATTATTTTTGCATCTTCTGAAACTTAGTGCATTTTCACACACACACAGGACGTGTATCTACTAAGACTCATGAAAGTGTTCAGATGACATTTAGTTGCAGCAAATGCATATTTCATAATGACATCAAAATTACAATAAAGTAAACATCAAAAACTCGTGTTTAAAGCACTTCCTTTAATTATGCTAAACATTTTATTTTTGCCTGTCTCACAATAAAAAACTAATCAACAATTTTCTGCCCTAAGAGGCCTTGGTTTACACCCTGTTATCTCAAGTAAAATACTGAATTGTAAATATAACAATTTTCTAGTTCTGGGATACACTGATACTCACAAGAAGACACAAAAATACACACTTACTTCCTTTTTAGATCATAGTGTACATTTTAATTAAAGAGAAATAAATAATGATTCTTTTTTATGTCATGAGGTAATAAACTGTTTTTTAATTTTTTAAATTGTTCCAAATATCTATGCAAATATGTTTTAGAACTGCTGTATTCCTAATGGAAAAAATTGAATACATGTTTTCAATGATTGTTTCCTGCTTGATCTACGTTAATTCACACGGTCACATTTTAGAAATTCTTCAGTAATAAACATGTTTTTGTTTTAGGCTCAAAAAGAACAAAAAAATGGAGACCTTTCATTTTTAGAGAAAGTAGACAGTAAAATTAATAAAGATCTGGAACGCTCCATGAGAGAGCTGCAAGCAACTCATGCAGAAACAGTGCAAGAACTTGAAAAGACAAGAAACATGCTAATCATGCAGCATAAAATTAACAAAGATTATCAGGTAAGTAGTACACTCTGTACTAAATCAAGAGGGTAGGTTTTCTATGCTGTTCTCCTGATGATTTACTTTTCTTAAACATATGTGTTATCATGTATTCATCTATTATATCGTATTATCTATTGCCACCTCTTATTATGTATTACCACATCCCTGTAATTTAGTCTTGTGACTAGGTGGTTAGAAATAGTCTAAAAACAGGGGCTGGGTTGTGGCTCAGTGGTAGAGTGCTCACCTAGAATGCATGAGGCACTGGGTTCGATCCTCAGCACCACATAAAAATAAAATAAAAGATTGTGTGTCCACCTAAAACTAAAATATAAAACATTTAAGAAAAAGAAATAGTCTAAAAACAAATAAGTCCCTGGTTTAGGGCAATTAATAGTAGCAGTGGACCACCTTATGTTTGTTTGTTTGTTTGTTTTCTTCTTTTCTTTTATAAACAGGGACTCAATAAGTTGCCCTCCCTAACCTCAAACTTGGGATCCTCCTGCCTCAGCCCTCCAAGTAGCCAGGATTACAGGCAAGCACCACCATGCCAGGCTTTACGTTAGCTTTTAATAAAACAGAAACTCATCTCCATAAAAAGGAATCCAGAGTTTTATTTACTGTACTTCTTATTTGTGAACATTGCCAAGTATGATTTTCTAAACTGTAAGCTATATGAGATCAGGAAACCATAGTTTATAGGACCTGGTATTCCCAGGATCTAGAAAATGCTTGAATCATAGTAACTTTGATAAATGAAAATGGAACTAATTATAGTATTGAAGTTTATGTGCTCTTGTTTTTTAGATGGAAGTTGAGGCAGTGACCCATAAGATGGAAAGTTTGCAGCAAGATTATGAACTTAAAGTGGAACAATATGTTCATCTTCTTGATGTCAGGGCTGCACGCATCCAGAAACTAGAAGGTACCGTATACACAGTAACTAGAGGAATGGATCTTATAATGGCTGAAAATGTCATCCAAATCTTCACTCACAGTATCTTTTTGCTGTATTTTTCCAAATTCATAGCTATAATAATAAGTTACCAGAAAAGCTCTTTCATCTGATTCTTTTCTGCTTAAGAAGTTTTAGTAATTCCCTACTGCTTCATTGTTGCAGGCAAGATTTCAGAGTACTTCATAAAGTACCACAGGCTCAAATTTAACACCACGTTTGTTATTTCCCTTCTAAGCAACTTACACTCCTCACCAAATAGGCTTTCTTCCTCTTAGGTTCCTTCATCTTGCTCAGTTCCAGCATCCTGCTTTTGTTCTTACAGTTTGTTCTGTCTAAACCTTCTTTCCACCTTGACCTCAACATAGACCCTTCTGTGCTTCAAAATCAATCTCAGTGCTCCCCCATGTCAGGAACCTGGCTCTGATTACTCCTAACCATCTCTCTACCTAAAATGTCCTTGCAGTGATTTTCAAACTTTAGCAAGTATGAGAATAATCTGAGGAACCCATCTAAATTGTGGCTTATGGAGTCCCACCCCTAGTGATTTGGGGGCCCATGATTCTTTATGGTTAGAAATGACTGCAAGCTATTCAGATGCCGGTGTGAGGCTTCATATGGCTAGCACAGCACTTACCTCCCCAGTTTTCCCCTCAGGTACTCAGAAAATATATGTGTAGGGATTATATAAGTGTTCCTCAGCTGTTAGAGTTTTGCATATTCACTGTAACCACCATATAAGTTCTACACTGATGGGTACTCGACTCTTTCATGTCCACTGCTGTATAATACTTAGTCATCTGTGCCAGCAGTAACTTTACCCTCTTAAACTTATTTATGATCATAGAGGCCTTTTTCTCGCAATATATACTTTTTGATATTTATCATATTAAAAATCAAGCGAGAAAATTTTTATTTAAATATTTCTAATTCATGTTAAAATAATAATAAACCTATTGTATGTTAACATTAATTATAGTATTTGTTTTTTCGAACATTTATTTTTAAGTTGTAGTTGGACACAATACCTTTATTTTTATTTATTTTTTTATGTGGTGCTGAGGATCAAATCCAGGGCCTCACACGTGCCAGGCAAGCACTCTGCCACTGAGCCACAACTTCAGCCCTAGTATTTATTTTTAAAAGTTCTGTTTACCCAAAAAAGAAAATATATATATGAGTAGAGTAGCATTATTTTTAATTTTTAAAAATTTTTAATGTTTTGCAAATCTTTTTAGGATCTGACTTAATAGAAAACAGCTGGATTATTACATCTGTTTCTGCATTTAATCTGTCTTAATAACACATATCATGTAGTCTTTGAGAAACTTCATTATACACATGTAAGACAATAAAATGAAAAAGGCAAATAACATCTTGGTAGTAGTATGAAATTAGTTTTTTCCTCATCGACCCCCTAAAACAGTTTTAGAGACCCTCAGAGGTGCCTACACCATACTTTTAAAACTTCTGATCTATGAAGAAGGGCAAAATAAATATCTTTATCTGACTGAACAAGGCTTTCCAAAAGTCGAGGGGCAGTGTGTACCTTTTCTTCCAAGTAGTACTCAATAAAAATTTGCTTAATGGAACTTTCTTGGTTAAAAGGGAGGTCACAGAGTTAAGAATTTTCATTCTTTTCAAAACTTAACAAACTTTTACAAGTATGTTTTATATGTCTCTTAAATTCATTGACTTATTCAGTAAACATGATCAAGTCTCTAATGCATCCTAAGCAAAGTGCTAGCCAGTAAAGAATACAAATAGGAAAAAAACTGAGGCACCACCCTCAAGGGTATTTTTTCTTGGTGCTGAAGATTGAACTGAGGGTCTTGTGAATGCTAAGCACATGTTCTACCACTGAGCTATAACCCCAGACCCAGAGATTTATTTCTCACAGTTGTAAGGCTGGGAAGTTCACCTTGAGGGACCTTCATGTCAAGGGCCATAGCAGAAGGCAGAAGGGCAAAAGAACATGCACAAAGGGAAAGCAAGAAGAGACCAAACTCACTTTTATAGTAAACCCACTCTTATGATATCAAACCCACTCCCATGATTATGACATGAAGCCATTCATGAAGGTAGAGCCTCTATGGCCTAATTGCGTCTTAAAGATTCTGCCTCTTGACACTGTTGCATAGGGGATTAAGTTTCCAACACATGAACTTGGGGAAACACATTCAAACCATAGCAGGTATTAAGAAAACACTGATGAGAGAATGCCTCTTCCTACCTCAAGGTTCAGGTAAAAGGACTGGAGATGTGGCTTGATGGTAGGGTGCTTTCCCTAGCATGTATGAGGTCCTGTGTTCAATCCCTAGCACACAAAGAAAAATGATTTGGGGAACTCTAAAATAGGTGTGGAGTCTTTAGAAACAGTCCACACACATGCACACACACAAAAGACTAGACTTCACCACTAAGTAAAAGTAGTATATTCAGTATTGCATTTTGGAGATTATACTCCTGGTATTATTAGGAGAATGAGTAAGACATGAAGGAAGGAAACATGTTGAGTTCCATAATAATCTAGATAGCAAATTGAAGGTATTAAATAGATACAGTGGTGATAGAATAGGGACAAATCTGATAAAGATTTAGGAAATAGTGTTGGATAGTAGTGACCCTATAAGATATGGTGAGAGTAACCAAAAAAGGAATCTAGGATGACTCTGGTGTCTAACCTGGGCAACTGGATGAATGTTAACACCAACCTCTTGAGATTCAAAGTAAAAAAAAAACAGCCAGAAAACCGTATGATACCTTCTGTTTTGGATATACTGAATTTGAAGTGCCTTCGGGATTCTATAAGATAGAGGGTGAAGTAAAACATTAGATATATGGGTCGGGAATTTAGGAAAGAAATCTGAGTTAAAAATAGAAATATGGAAGCTTTCAGCATGCTGATTATAACAAAAGTCATAAAAGTAAATGAGATGACCCATGAGAATATGTCGACTAATAAGAGAATTGAAAGCAGAACCCCAGAAAACTAGCAGAGAAAGAAAAGGAAGGGCAGGGGAAATAATGACATGGAAGCCAAGATAGAAGTTCACAGAAGGGATAGTGTCATCAGTCTCAATAGAAGCAAAGAAAACAAATAGTACAGGGTCCAGTATCCATTGAGTCTAGCAATTAATTGGTTATTGCTGATATTTTCTGCCGTAGTTTTATGGAAAAGTAAGGCAATGTGGTTTACATGAGTAGTTGGAGACACGCACATACATTATTCTTTATAGAAACTTGAGTGTAACAGTAGGGGAAAATGTAAATAAAAAGAGATCTTTTTAAAAATAGCTTTAAAGAAGTATAGTTAATGTACTTTAAAAGATACATTTAAAGTATACACTTTGGTGAGTTTGGGCTTATGTGTACAACTGTGAAACCATTACTATAATGAAGACAATAAACATACACTTCACCCCGTACAGGAGAAACATGTAACCTATCACTCTAAAGGAAAGGAGCCTGAGAAAAGAGAAATTAAGGAGAGAAGGTAATGGACAAAGAAAAGGTGGAGGAGCAGGTGAAACAAAATAGTGACCTCAGCTGTTCATTCAGAAACCTGCTTTTCTTTTTCCTTTTGCTGACTTTGGCTATATTACAACTAAAGTTGTAATTTTTAAAAACTTTGTATTATAAGTTGACAAATTATACTTGTGTGTATTTTGAAGTTATAATTTGTTATTGTTTAACAAATGATGTATCAAAACAAGAAAAATGGTATAGTCATAGAATTTAAGATTGAGATTATCCACTAAAAGCACTCAAACGTCCGACTGCTTCAAATACAAGTTTGCATTTTCATATGTCAATATTTTAAAATCTCTAAACTATGTGTCTTCTCTTGTAGCCCAATTAAAGGATATTGCCTATGGCACCAAACAGTACAAATTTAAACCAGAAATCATGCCAGATGACTCTGTCGATGAATTTGATGAAACCATCCACCTAGAACGAGGCGAAAATCTATTTGAAATCCACATCAACAAAGTAATCTTTTCTTCTGAAGTTTTACAGGCATCTGGAGATAAAGAGCCTGTCACTTTCTGTACCTATGCTTTCTATGATTTTGAACTACAGACAACTCCCATAGTTCAAGGCCTTCACCCAGAATATAACTTCACTTCTCAATATCTTGTTCATGTTAACGACTTATTTTTACATTATATTCAGAAGAATACTGTCACACTTGAAGTCCACCAAGCTCACAGCACAGATTATGAAACACTTGCAGCATGTCAATTGAGATTCCATGAAATTCTAGAAAAAAGCGGTCGAATATTTTGCACAGCAAGTTTGGTTGGTAAGTACAGTTTATAGGCTTCAAATGTTTAGATCACTAATTTGAGTTATCTATTGTTATTCTACATTAGTATCTTATACATTAAAGGTGCCTTTTGGATAGGGACAAGGTTCTCTATCTACATTCATAGTATATCTTAAATATTATTGATGACATCAGTAAAATAGCTATTTAGTGTTTAAAAACTTATTACTTCAGATGTTTATCATATTGATACCCTTGTTTGATTAAACAGTTACAGTACATTCATCAATTTTTTTTTTTTTGACAACATTGTGTTACCACTTACTAAATACTAAGAATACTGGTCAGTGATAAGTAAGACAGACAAAACTTGTATTCTCAGATAGCTTAGCTAACCTTCTAGCAAGGAAAATAGCCAATAAAACAAATAAATAATTATATTCAGATATGAAAAATAACTTGAGCAAGAAGCTAACAGAGGGATGGAAGATTGCTAGTTTGAGATGAAAGCTTCCTCAAGAGGGTGATGTTGATAAAGACCTGAATGAAGTTCCATGCCAGGATGCAGGGGAAAAATGTTTCAGGCAGGGGAAATTGCAAAACCAGAGATCTGAGAGAGGAACAAACCTGACGTGTTGTAGGGGCAGAAAGGTGGCCTGTAACTGGAGTAAAGGTGAAATTAAATTAAAAAGCCAATCAGAGCACACTTTAGAGCAATATAGGTCATAGGAGTTTAGGGTTGATAAATGGGACTCCAACATTTAAGAAACAGGAAAAGGAAGAGCCTGAAGGACCTAGGAATTAAACCAGAGACCTTGCACCTGATGGAAGAAAAAGTAGGCCCAAATCTCCATCATGTCAGATTAGGCCCCAGATTTCTTAATAAAACTCCTGTAGCGCAAGAATTAAAACCAAGAATCAATAAATGGGGGTGGATTCAAACTAAAAAGCTTCTTCTCAACAAAAGAAACAATAAGGTGAATAGAGAGCCTACAGAATGGGAGCAAATCTTTACCACAAGCACATCAGGTAGAGCACTAATCTCAAGGATATATAAAGCACTCAAAAACCTTAACACCAAAAAAACAAACAACCCAATAGATAAATGGGCCAAGGAACTGAACAGACACTTCTTGGAAGAGGATATACAATCAATCAACAAACATGAAAAAATGTTCAACATCTCTAGCAATTAGAGAAATGCAAATCAAAACTACTCGAAGATTTCATCTCACTCCAGTCAGAATGGCAGCTGTTATGAATACAAACAACAATAAGTGTTGGCAAGGATGTGGGGGAAAAGGCACACTCATACACTGCTGGTGGGACTGCAAATTGTCGCAGCCAATCTGGAAAGCAGTATAGAGATTCCTTGGAAAACTGGGAATGGAACCATCATTTGACCCAACTATCCCACTCCTAGGTTTATACCCAAAGAACTTAAAAAGAGCATACTACAGGGACCCAGCCACATCAATGTTTATAGCAGCACAATTCACAATAGCTAAATTGTGAAACCAACCTAGATGCCCTTCAGTAGATGAATCGATAATGAAACTGTGGTATAGATATACAATGGAATATTACTCAACATTAAAAGAGAACAAAATCATGGCATTTGCAGGCAAATGGACGGAGTTGGAGAATATTATGCTAACTGAAGTAAGCCAATCTCCAAAAACCAAATGTTGAATGTTTTCTCTGATATGTGGATGCTGATCCATAATGGAGGTGGAGGGAGCATGGGAGGAATGGAGGAATTTTAGATAGGGCAAAGGGGAAGGGAGGTTAAGGGAGGAGGCATAGGGGTAGGAAAGATGGTGGCATGAGATGGATATCATTACCCTAAGTACATGTATAAGACATGAATGGTGTGAAAATACTTTGTGTACAATCAGTGTCTTGAAAAATTGTGCTCTATATGTGTAATATGAAATGAATAGCATTCTCCCATCATATATAACAAATCAGAATAACTTTTTTAAAAAAGAGCCTGAAAAGGAAACTGAGCGGTGACCAGTGGTATAGGAGGAAAACTGAAAGTATATGGCATCCCAGAAGCCAAGTAGAAAAACCATTTTAAGAAGGAACAGTGTTGATTTTGTGTCTGGAAAGGGATTTTATTTTACTGATTGAGTGGTTGATGACATAGATAATATATTTATGACTTAAAAGTCAAAATGATGTAGGTATCTTATCCTCTCCTGTCTCCAGACACCCCTGAACCCCCTCACCAAAGATTTTTTATGCATATGCAACCAAATATGTATGCATTGATATTCTTCTATTACATTTTATAAATAATGTTAGATGTTAAATCATGGTTGAATAAAAGAAATTTATGAGGTAGGAGTAGAGTTTTAATAACATGATGTGTTCAGAGAAGTTTATGTATACAATATTCTCTACTAGACAAATATTGAGTATCTATTATGTGCTAGTCCCTACGGTAGGAGTATATTGGTGAAAACTACATTCCTTGCCCTCAAGAAACTTTCATTGTGGTGTACAGACTGTACAGTTGTGAGTAGACAGGCCAGAGCCATCAGTGCTCTAATGAGGACATACAAAGTCTGTGAAGGAAGTACAGAGCTGTTGAACCTCCACAGAGGATAAGTCTTCACAGAGGAATAACAAGAGTATGTAGGGCAAATATCATACAACTTTTCCCCCAGTACTTGGTACAGTAAAGAAATGGAAAAATGCCAAAGAATTTCCCAAAGTTGAATTAAAATTTGAAATGTCATATTTATAATTTTGAGGTTGCATATTGCAAATGTCAGGCTATATTGAGTACAACTTGTTTAAATAAAAGTACTGTAGCATCAAAAAGAATCTGGGGAGTATCTGATTCACTATTTACATTTTTCTTTATATTTCAGAAGGATTGAAATGGTATGATATATCCCAAATCATAATTTGACATAGTTTTTAAATAATATTTAACATACAATGAAACCCATACCCCAAAAGTAACTCTTTTCTTCATCTGTTATTTGCCAATCATACATCATTTGTGCAAATCATATCATTGAACTGTATAAAATTTATAGTTTTAATGCATAACACCATTGATGTATCTTTTACTTATATATATTTCATTTATGTGACTGTTTTAACAGTGGGTTATGTATTGACTTGTAGGAACTAAAGGAGACATCCCAAATTTTGGCACAGTAGAATACTGGTTCCAATTAAGAGTTCCCATGGATCAAGCAATTCGACTTTATCGAGAACGAGCGAAGGCTTTGGGATATATAACATCAAATTTTAAGGGGCCAGAGCAAATGCAATCGGTAAGCTTTATTGACTTTAGAACCCTTTTATTACATAGAAATTTTATAATATTCTCTTATATATCAGGCTTTAAATTGAAATCATTTTCTTTCACAGCCTTCAAGTGGCTTTTTTCAACTTCTTATTTTGGAATAATCATAGTCTTATAGGAAGTAGCAAAAATAGTACAGTGAGGTCCTGTGTGTGCTTCACCCAGTTTCTCCAAGTTGTAACACCTTACAGAACTATGGCTTAATATCAAAACCAGGAAATTGATATTGGTATAATAGGCTATCTACCTTATTCAGATTTTTATCAGTTGTTACATGCAGGCATTTGTGTATGTGTATGTAAACATGTGTATAGTCATTTTATGCAGTTTTGTCACATGTCACAATTCATATAACAATCACCACAATGAAGATACAGAACATCAATACAAAAGAATTCCCTTGTACTACCAGGACAGTTTGGGGTTATATAATTTCAGTACTGTTACCACACATCAAGTCTTTCATTAACAAGTTCTACTGTTAAGAAAGCAAATAACTATTCTTGGAATATCAATTATTTTCTTTCTTTCAAACTGTTTCCTCAAAAATTGGGTTTCTGAAATGCAAAGTCAAATACAAAATGTATATTTTCTTGCTAAGAACTGGGAGTTTAAATGCAATTCCCCAGGTTAGCATTTCCTAAACCATGTTTCATGGAGTCTTAATGATCATATTCCTAAATGAATTCCATGATCCAGTGAATGTAGAAAGCACAGAATTGAGCAAAGTTAAATAGGATTCTTGACTTAAGATTTCTTGTATATATGAATTTCAACAGGAAACATAGGTATGCACTTATGTTGCATAACAGAGGAAGGTGTTATAGTAGAAATATTTTGGAAGGTTGACTCAACTCATAAATATCTTACTTTCTTTGTTCTTAGAACTGACCCTTCCCCAATTCATGGGACCTGTCCCCCCAGTGTTCAGGTTTCTATTAAATTATCTCATTTTCTCACACTCCCTATGTAATTATATAACTGATTACAGAATATCTGCTTGACCCCAGTTGGGCCAATCAGATTCTGCTTTCTGAAACCAAGAGAAAGCAAGACTCATGATGCTTAAAACATGTAAAATTGGGAGTAATTGGCAGCCATTTTCTACCATTATAGTCAGCAAAGGGGGAAAAAAATGGATCCAAGGAGAAAGAACAATTAGCAAGTATTATGAGAAAAATAGAGACCAAAGAGAAAGTAAATTTTAGTAGTATACCAGTCCTACTACCTTCCTAAGGTCCAGCCACATTTCTGCTGTATAGTTCCATGAAATGTCCTTATAACCTTCCTCTGTGTGGTATTTCTGCTCAATGGATTGGTTTCTGTGACTTTCACTTAAAGAACCATTACTAACATAACTTGAGAAAGAATAGCACTTGCTTCCCAGAGATCATCTTTCTGGCTAATATTCTTCATAATACACTTTGGGAAATGCCGAAAGAAATGGGAATTAGAAACAAGGAAACCGGATTATTTGTTTGATTTTTGTATTTTAAAGGTTTTTAGACTCCCAGATTCTGGCTTTCATTTACTGGTGGAATTTTAGCTTTTATGGATGGATTTGAGGATGTCAGTGCAGGTGGTACTTTTAAAAATCATTCCACTCAGCCTTCCATAACTGAGTGCAGACTAGCCTGGGAACACAGAAAGGTTTCTCCACTCCAACCCACCAGATATCTCTACCAAGAAGATTTTGACTCTGACTCTATTTGGCCTTCTCCAATTAAGTCTCCTAGTTAGGGGTCTCATCTATTCAATCCAGACTCAGAAATACAGAGGAGTTCCTCGTGGAAAGGAGAGAATTCTCCAACACTAAACTAAACAGGGACACTGAAACACTAGCATTTTCTTTGTCCTATATATATCAATTATGGAAGATTTACTGTTTAGTGCAGTTATTTTCCAAAATACTTGTGTGGTGGCCCTCTTAGTAGAATTTCCATAAGGAACCATAGAGTAGTTCCCAGCTCTGCCTGATAACTTCTGCTGCTCATCTCTCTTCCAAAATGTCCTCCCAAACCTTGCTTTTTAGCCCTCCCATATTTTTCTTGTTCTTATTGAGGTTGGACTTTGATACACTGGCTAATCTTGGCCTTATATATCTGCTTCTTCAAACCCCAGTGGTTCAGGATGAGGGCCAACCCCAAATATAACAGAATTATCACTGTGGACAAGCGATGAATCTCCTCTGGTTAGGGCATTCTTCTTTAGACCTATCACTCACTGTAGTCTCTGGTTATTAAATAGAATTAATAACTCTTTTCTTGGTTGGTTTTGGCTTTAACACCAATTTCTAC
Source organism: Marmota marmota marmota (assembly GCF_001458135.2). NCBI lineage: Eukaryota > Metazoa > Chordata > Mammalia > Rodentia > Sciuridae > Marmota > Marmota marmota. The sequence goes on from NW_026000221.1 coordinate 24,211,766, forward strand.
ATACCTTCTCAATCTCCTATGTTTGTTGCTAATAGCACAGGATCATCTGTCCACATATGGTTTTAAATAAGAATCAAAGGTGGGTTTTTTTTACCTTAACTGATAAATTAACTTTGAATGAAATTATGCAGCTTCTGTCCATTTACAAAATTATTTTGTTTGGGGGTTGGCAGCTGCTGTTTATCTTTTAATTGTATTATTTCTATAATATAAATATGTATGTTTTTCCAGTTAAGTCAGCAAGTACCTAAAACTGCTCAGCTCAGTTCAACAGATTCCACAGAAGGCAACTTAAATGAACTTGACATTACAATAAGATGTTGCAACAACCTGCAGTCCCGAGCTCGTCACCTGCAGCCACACCCATATGTTGTGTACAAGTTTTTTGATTTTGCAGACCATGATACAGCCATCATTCCCAGTAGCAATGATCCACAGTTTGATGATCATATGTGTTTCCCAGTGCCAATGAATATGGATTTGGATCGATACCTTAAGTCAGAGTCTCTGAGTTTTTATGTGTTTGATGATAGTGATACCCAGGAGAATATTTACATAGGAAAAGTCAATGTGCCTTTGATTTCATTGGCACATGACAGGTGTATCTCAGGTAAGCCTGTGTTCTTGATTCTACAAAATTGTAAAAGCAAACTTAAATTGTACCTCAGTGTTATGGATGTGATTTGTTTATAACTAATTTTCCTAACCTTCTCAGAATCCTTAAACTTTGGGCCATTTTTTTTTTTAGTTATTTACTGAGCAATTGCTGTAAGAATTATAATATGCATCATATCATACTCTACTTAAAATTAACACTAACCTAATTCCATTAAAATATAGAAAGACTAATACAATTTCATTCTCACTATGTGTTCATTCTCACATTTCTGCTATTCTTGACATATATATATATAGTATACCTGTATATGTTATAAACCTCTGTAGGTACCATGTAGCAGAAGGAGGAGAGAAGACGCTAAGAGCAGTCCCACAGACTCTTACTGTTTTGAATGTTTTTCAGTAAATGCTCCTCAATTTGTTGCATATCTTTGATCACTTTCCAGTTTCATTATATGGTTGTTTTGAAGCATTCTGTCCACTTTTATCATTGCTTTTTGGGAAGAATATTTGCTGAGCTCTTCATTCAGCCATTTAAAAGTCTTAGCTATGCCTGTAAGAGAAGTTTATCATCTTAACAATATTTTGTTCATATTCTTTGATCTATTTATTTCATAGACTTTTTATCAGTGTAGATATTGATTTGCAATAATATAACAACTTCCGGTAAAATATATTTAAAATTGGGCTGGGGCTATAGCTCACTTGGTGGAGTGCCTACCTAGCATGTGTGGGATGCTGGGTTCAATTCTCAACACCACATAAAAATGAAATGAAGGTATTGTGTCCATCTACAATAAAAAATATTTTTAAAATACATATATTTTAAAATTATAACAATTTATAGTAATGTAAAGATTTCTTTACATACATAAACTGTTTGAAATTTTAAAATTTTAATATGTTTTTCATTAGACACAAGTCTCTTACAAGAATTTTCAAGTCAAAATGAAAATCAGTACTTGAAATACAACCAGCTATGTCTTAGAAGAAGGCTAGGAATTCTGAATAATCCTGAATTTAATTTCAGGGAATTAAAATAGTTATAAATTAATTTCCCATTGTTAAGTCAGTATTATCTTTGAGGCCTTAATTTCTGTAAGAAGTCAGTTTGAGAAACGAACTTATCATAATTCCTCTTTATTTTATTCTCAATGACATTTGAGTTGTAAGTAAAAAATGCTAAAAAAAAATTTTTTTTAAATAGAGGGTGGTTCTTTGTTTCTCTTTAATTCATATGTAAATAAAATTTCACTCTTACTAATTAAAAATATTTTTGTAATTTGACAGGACTATTTGAGTTAATAGATCATCAAAAGAATCCTGTGGGCACTATCCATGTTATATTAAAATGGAAATTTGCTTATCTTCCACCAAGTGGATCGATAACTACTGAAGTTGAAGGAAATTTCATACACAGAGAACCAGAAGTTGTTCAGGCACTACCTCCAACATCCTCTGTTAGCACATCAGTTGCAGTGAGTAGCTATAACTTCAAATTTTCTTTCAAACATAAAATTTGAATACAAACTTAATAGCCAAATACCTCTGCCAAAGAAAAAATTGTTGAAACTTTATCTACTATTCACCATACTCATCCTGACATATTGGTTTATCTTAGGTACCAATACCTAAACCTAGACGTTTAACACCTGTAGAGAAGAAAGTGTCTTTTGTGGATATCATGCCACATAGGGATTCTGTAAGTAGTAAATACTCAAAATATGGATTTGTTTTTTTTTCTGTAATAAATATTTGAAATAACAAATAGAGATATACTATGACTTACTTGATTTAAATGGGAACAAGTGAATGAAGTACATCTTTTCCCTTTAAAATGACCGCTTTTTTGTTTGGCACTATATAGAAGTGTTAACCATTCATATTCCTTGATCTAAGCCCCTCTCCTGGCTCCATGTCTCTCTGCAGCTACTGTCCCAGTCCTCTGTTCCCACTTACAAAAAAAGTTGTCTAAATTCTGCTTCCTTACCTCGTACTGTTTCTTAAACATACTCTAGGAAAATTAATTTTAACTGTCTTAGTAAGGTCACAGTGACTTTTTTTGCAGGGGGTGGACTTATTCAGTTATGTTTTTATTCTGATGGACTTGGCATTCTAAGCGTCAGTTATTTTCTCTTTTTTTACTTTATTTTTTTTAATTGGTGTGTTATAATTATATAGTAGTGGGATTCATGTGTCATATTCATTAAAGCTCATAACATAATTTTCTCAATCTCCTTTCTTAGTACCTTCCCTTTACCCCCCCTCCTCCTGACCCCTTTACTCTACTTATCTTCCTTATGTTATCATTTAATTAGTACTTATCATTATATATATATATATATATATGGATTTATTGTGATATATGTGTGCATGAACATAGCATAATGTGGTAGATTTTGTTTCTCAGTACTTCCCATTCCCTCCCTTCCTCTTAATCCCCTTCCTCTAGTGTATTGGTCTCCCTTCTATTTTAATGAGGTTCCCCACTCCCTTTTTTCTCCTTCCTTTCTCCATTCTCTCCGCCA
>NW_026000221.1:24215100-24222764 GCF_001458135.2 Marmota marmota marmota
CCCCACCCCCCGCGTCGCCCCTCTCTCTTCCAGAGATGAGAGGAAACATTTGACCTTTGACTTTCTGATTCTGGCTTATTTCACTTAGCATGATGTTCTCCAGTTTCATCTGTTTGCCAGCAAATGACATAATTTCATTCTTTATAGCTGATTAAAACTTCATCACGTATATACCACATTTTCTTTATCCATTCATCTGTTGACAGGCACATAGGTGGTTTTAAAACTTGGCTATTATAAATTGCACTGCTATAAACAGTGGTATGCATGTATCACTATAGTATGCTGATTTTAGTTCTTTTGGATAAATACCAATGTGTGGAATAAGTGGATCATATGCTGATCCCGTTCATAGTCTTTTTTTTTTTCCGTTGTAGATGGACACGGTACCTTTGATTTTTATTTTTACATGGTACTGAGGATCAAACCTAGTGCCTCACACATACTAGGCAAGTGCTCTACCACTGAGCTACAACCCCAGCCCCCCATTCCTGGTCTTTTAATGAATCTCCATACTACATTCCAAAGTAGTCGTTCTAATTTGCAATACCACTAACAATGTAAAAGTGTACCTTTTCCTCTAAAGGCTCACCAGCATTTATTGTTATTTGTATTCTCGATGAATGGCATTCTAACTGAAATGCAATGAAATCTCAGTATAGTTTTGATTTTCATTTCCCTGATAACTATGGATGTTAAAACATTTTTCATATATTTATTGCCCATTTCTATTTCTTCTGAGAAATATCTGTTTAGTTGTTTGTTATTTGATTGGGTTATGTTTTTTCCGTATAAGTTTTTAGAGTTCTTTATGTACTCTGGATATTAATCCCCTATTGGAAGAGTAGATGGCAAAGATTTTCTCCCATTCTATAGGCTCTCTCTTCTTGATCTTGTTTCCTTTGCTGTGCAGAAGCAAATTTGATGTCATCCCACTTTGATTCTTGGTTTTATTTCTTGAACCTAAGAATCGTATTAAGGAAGTTGGTGCCTGCACCAGTATGTTGCAGTTTTGATTCTGTGTTTTCTTCTAACAACAACAGTGTTTCTGGTCTAATTCCTAGGTTTTTGATCCACTTTGAGTTGATTTTTGTTCAGGGAGACAGAGATAGATCTATTTTCATTCTATATCTGTGTATCCAGTTTTCCCAGCACCATTTGTTTAAAAGGCTGTGTTTTCTCCAACTTTTTTTTTTTTTTTGGCATCTTTGTCCTTTGACAAAGATGACAGTATCTATGTGAATCTGTCTCTGTCTTCCATTATTTTCCATTAGTCTTTATATCTGTTTTTATGCCAACACCATGCTGTTTTTGTTATTTTACCTCTGTAATATAATTTGAGATCAGGTGTTATGGTGCCTTTGGCATTGCTCTTATTGTTGGTATTGCTTTGGCTTATCCTGGGTCTTTTATTGTTCCATATGAATTTTAGGACTTTTTTCTAGTTCTGTGAAGAACGTCATTGTTATTTTGATGGGTATCACATTGAATCTGTAAATAACTTTTGGTAATATGGCTTATTTATTCTCCCAGAACATGATACGTCTTTCCATCTTCTGAGGTCATCCTCATCTTCTTAATGCGCTACTATTTTTTTTTATTGTAGAGGTCTTTCACCTTCCTAGTTAGCTTTATTCCCCAGGTTGTGGTGTTGTAGTTTTTTTGTCTGTTTAAGGCTACTGAGAATTGAATTGTTTCCCTGATTTCTTTCTGAACAGATTCATTATTAGAGTATAGGAAAGCTATAATTTTTATATGATGACATTGTAATCTGCTGCTTTGCTAAGTTTGTCAGTTCAAGAAGTCTTGTGGATTTTTTGAGGTCCTCTAAGTACATGATCATATTGTTAGCAAACAGAGGTAGTTTGATTTCTTCCTTTCCTGAAATTAATTCTCTTGCCTGATTGCTCTGGCTCAAGTTTCAAGAACTATTATTGAATAGGAGTGGTGAGACTGGATATTTTTGTCTCATTCTGTATTCTAGAGGAAATGCTTTCAGTTTTTCTCCATCTAATCTGATGTTGGTTTGAGTTTTATAGTGTTTATGATGTTGAGTTAAGTTCTTCAGTCCCTAGTTTCTTCAGTGTTTTAACATGAATGGGTGCTGGATTTTGTCAAAGGCTTTTTCTGCATCTATTGAGATGTGAGTTTTGTCCTTAATTTTATCCATTTGATGAATTAACATTTATTGATTTGTATATGCTGAAACAACCTTGTTTCCCTGAGATGACTCCAACTTGATCATGGTGTATAATCTTCTTAATGTATTCTTAAATGAAGATTGCTAATATTTTTGTAAAAAATTTTTCCATCTATGTTCTTCAGGGATATTGGTCTAGTGTTCTTTCATTGATGTATCAAAGTGATACTGTATTCACAGCATGAACTTTGGAGTGTTCCCTCCCTCTCTATTTTATGAAATAATTTGAGAAAGATTGGCATTAGCTCTTCTTTAAAGGTCTGATAGAACTCACATGAGAATCCATCTGATCCCTGACTTTTCTTAGTTGCAAGATTTTTTTGGCTTTTTGTTTGTTTGTTTGTTTTTTAAAGTTGTAGTTGGCCACAATTTATTTATTTATTTATTTATTTGTGGTGCTGAGGATCAATCCAGGGCTTCACACGTGCTAAGTGAGCACTCCACCGCTGAGCCATAACCCCAGCCCCGAGATTTTTTTGTTGTTGTTGTTACCTCTTAGTCTTTTTAGGTTTTCTGTATCCTTTTGGTTCAATTTCAGTAGATCTTATATGTCTAGAAATTTTTCAATGCCTTCTAAATTTTTCAAATTATTGGAATATTAGTGTTATGGTTTATATATGAGATGTCCCCTGAAGGCTCATGTGCAAGACTAAGCAAGAATTTTCAGAGATGAAATGATTATGAGAGGTATAACATAATCAGTGGATTAATCCACTGATAGGGATCAACTGGGCAGTAACTATAGGCAAGTAGAGTGTAGCAGGAGGAAGCAGGTCACTGGGGGTATGTCTTTGGGGTTCATATTTTGTCCTTGGTGGATAGAACTATTTTCTCTGTTTCCTGGATGCCCTGTTCTGTGCTTCTATCCTCCACCACATCCTTCTAGCATGATTTTCTGCCTCACCTTGGCCCTAGAGCTGTGAAGTCAGCTGATCATGAACTGAATCTCTGAAACCACGAGCCAAAATAAACTTTTCCTCCTAAGAATTGTTCTTGTCAGATGTTTTCATTACAGCAACAAAAAAATGAATAAAACATAAGTTTTCAAATTAGTCCCTACTGTTTGCTGGATTTCAGCAACATGTATGATGATTATGTCTTTTTTCATCTCTAATTTTATTAAGTTGGGTCTTCTCTCTTTTTGTATTAGTTTTCTGTAAGGGTTTATCAACCTTGTATATATATTCAAAGAACCAGCTCTTTGTTACTTTGATCATTTGTATTATTTAATGTTTATTTCGTTAATTTCAGCTCTAATATTAAGTATTACCTGTCTTCTACTGGTTTTCAGATTGGTTTGTTTCTTTTCTAGGACCTTAAGAATGTAATATTAGATGGTTTGTTTTGGGATCTTTTGTTTTTCTCATGTAGACACTTAATGCTATAAACTTTCCTCTTAGAACCACCTTCATACCATCCCAAAGATTTTGGTATATTGTATCAGTATTCTCATTTGATTCTAGAAATTTTTTTGTTTCTCTTTTTTTTCTCTTATTCTTTTCTCATTCTTAAGATTATTATTTAATCTTCGTGTGTTTATGTGGTTTCTATAGTATTGCTTGTTGTTGATTTCTAATTTCATTCCAATATGTTAAATGTTAGGCATTATATCACTTTTTTATGTGCTAAAGCTTTGTTTTGTGACTCAAACTATAGTCTGTTTTGGAGAAGATTCCATGAGCTTCTAAGAAAGTAAATTCAGCTCTTGGGTGAAATATTTTATAGATATCTTTTAGGTCGATTTGCTCTATGTTATTATTTAAGAAAGAAGTACGTTTATTGATTTTATGTCTAAATTACCTGTCTGTGGGTGAGAATGGTGTTTTGAAATCACCCAGTATTATTATATTGGGGTCTATCTGAGACTTAATGTCAAGAGTGTTTATTTAATAACCCAATAAATAAATGGGCAGATGAATTAAACAGATACTTCTCACACAAAGAAATACAAATGGCCAAATATATGAAAAATATGTCCAACACTATTAGCATTTAGGGAAATGCATTCAAACCACACTGATTTAATGCAATTTCTATTAAAATCCCAATAATGTTCTTCATAGAAATGGAAAAAGCAATCATGAAATTTATCTGGAAAAATAAGAGGCCCAGAATAGCCAAAGGAGACCTTAGCAAGAATAGTAATGCAGGAGGCATCACAATACCGGATCTTAAATTATACTAAAGCTATAGTAACAAAAACAGCATGGCATTGGCACCAAAACAGACATGAGGACCAATGGAACAGAATAAAAGACACAGAGACACACAACCACATAAATACAGTTATCCCATCTTAGACAAAGGTACCATAAACATACATTGGAGAAAATATAACTTCTTCAACAAATGATGCTGGGAAAACTGGAAATCCATATGTAGCCAAATGAAATTGAGCCTCTCTCTCTCACCCTGTACAAAACTCAACTCAAAGTAGATCAAGGAGCTAGGCATTAGACCAGAGATCCTGCACTTATTAGAAGAAAAAGTAGGCCCAAGTCTCCATCATGTCACTTTAGGAACTGACTTTCTCAATGAAACTCCTAAAGTACAAGAAGTAAAATTGAGAATCAATAAATGGGATGGTGTCAAACTGAAAAGCTTCTTCACAGCAAAGAAAACAATCAAGAATGTGAACAGAGATCCTATAGAATGGGAGAAAATCTTTGCTACCTGTATTTCAGATAGAGCATTAATCTCCAGGTTATACAAAGAACTCAGAAAACTTAACACCAAAAAAAAACCCAAATAACCCAATCAATAAATGGGCAAAGGAACTGAACAAGCACTTCACACAAGAAGAAATACAAATGGTTATAAAATATATAGAAACAATGTTCAACATCTCTAGCAATTAGAGAAATACAAATTAAAACTACATTGACAAGATAGAGGACACAGAGACAACCCTACATAAATATGGTTATATCATACTAGACAAAAGTGCCAAAAACATTCACTAGAGAAAAGATAGCCTATTCAACAAATGGTGCTGGCAAAACTAGAAATCCATATGTAGCAAAATGAAATCAACCCTATGTCTCTCACGCTGCACAAAAGTCAACTCAAAGTGGATCAAAGAGCTCAGACTCTAAAACCCAGGAGGGTATGAAATGAGATGATCCAAATTCTGAAAGAAAACAACTGCCAGCCAAGATTATTATATCCAGTAAAATAAACAAAGTAGAAATGAAAACTTTTCAAGATAAGGATAAAATAAATAATGGTTACTAAGCCAGCACTACAAAAAACACTTAAATACTACCCACAGAAGACCTCAAAAAGCAAACCCCAGAACTCTAAATGGGTGAATCTCACTGGAAGAACAGTTAAACAAATGAAAATTAAGACTGAATTAAATACCACTACCATATACATCCATAAGAATGGGACTCTAATTAGAATAATGAATTCTGCTGTCATGTATAACTAAAAGAACCAATTAAAAAGAGTGAATTAAAAATGTGAAACAAATCAAAATGTCAGGAAATAAAAATCTTTCCATAATAATTCTAAATGTAAATGGTCTCTATTCTCCAATTAAAAGACACAGACTTGCTTAGTGGATTAAAAAGTCAAAGTACAACTATATACTATGTTTTTGAACTATATGCTATATGAAATAAATCCTTAATGTTTATTGGACTCATTTAATCCTCACAGTAACCCCATGTACTTCATACTAGAATTATTCCTATTTAAAGATGTAGAAAGTAATTTTTTTTGCTTTTATTTTTTTATTAATTTTTTTAATTTGTTCTTTTTAGAAATACATGCATTAGAGTATATTTTGACATACATGACTTATTCTAATTAGAACCCCATTCTTGTGGTTGTACGTGATGTAGAGTTATACTGGTCATATATTCATATATAAGAAACTTATGTCTAGTTCATTTTACTGTTTTGTGGAAAGTAATATTTAGAGATGCTAAGAAAACTTGCTCATGGTTAAAGTAGTAAATCTGGTGTTTGAATATAGGTAGCCTGATTCCTAAGTAAATGACCATAAAAATTAAAAAGACATCTAGAGAGAGATGTTTGTTGCAATATTAGTCATAATATCTAAAAATCATGAAATAGTTAAGTCCAACAGTAGTGAAATAGTTCATTAAACCATGATACACTTATCAATATAGGTGTTATTTTAAATTATATTTTCCCAAAGTTTCATAATAGGAGAAAATTGTTATATTAATTTTTAAAATGTTAACAGAATATATTGTGTTTATAACACAAATCACCATATAAATAAAATTTTAATTACATAAAAATTATAAATAGTTGGGCACGGTGAAACATGTGTGCCTGTAATCCCAGCGTCTTGGAAAGCTGAGCCAGGATTGCAAATTGGAGGCCAATCTGGGCAGTTTGTAGGACCCTGTCTCAAAATAAAAACTGAAAATGGCTGGAGATGTATCTCAGTTATAAATCACCTCTGGGTTTGAATCCCAGTACCACAAAACAAAACAATAATAATAATAATTTAATTATAAAGTAATAAAAATCTAATACATTATTAAAAATATTACTATTGAGTAGTAGGAATATAGATTTGTATTCACTTATTTCTTTTATATATTATTTATCTTTTACACATTCTTTATTGGGCAAGTTTAATTTTAAAATAGTAAAAATTATAAATTACATTTTAAAAATCAACAAAATTTTAAAATGCTGGAATAATAGTTACACTGTAAGTTGATATTTAGCATAATAAAAAAATAATACTGATTGTAGGAAATATAACTATTTTACTATATATAACTTTCTAAGTTGTACAAGTAATATATAATCATCATAGAAATATTAGAAAATATAAATAAGAAAATAAACAATAAAAATAAAATTAGGCCTGGTGTGGTGTCACATGCCTGTAATTCCAGCGGCTCAGGAGGCTCCAGAGAATCACAAGTTCAAAGCCAGCCTAAGCAACTTAGTGAGGCCCTAAGCAACTCATCAAGACCCTGTCTCTAAATAAAATATTTTTAAAGAGACTGGGGATGTGGCTCAGTGGTGAAGTACCCCTGGGTTCAATCCCTGGTACCAAAAAACAAAATTAAATAAAATTACATTTCTACAAACCTACAACTCAATTTTGGTGAATTTTCTTCCATATTTGCAAATACAAATGTCCAACAGTGCCCTATTGTCAGACATTTGCATTGCTATACTTGTATTAAATCCTATGTACATATACTTTAAAGAATTTCCATTTGGGGATGAAGCTCATTGCTAGAGCACATGTTTAGCATACGTGAGGCCCCGAGTTCAATCCCCAGCACCACAAAACAAAAACAAAAAGTGTATTCATAAGTTTATTGAAGTACACTAAAGTAATTAAATTTATTGTCACATGGGTGACTATTTTATTTCTTATCAGTTTTTATTTGTATATATACACACATTCATTTATATATATATATATATATATATATATATATATATATATATATATATATAT
>NW_026000221.1:24222788-24288140 GCF_001458135.2 Marmota marmota marmota
TATATATATATTTGTAAAAGTCTTAGAATAATAATATACATTCATTCATGTTTTCACATTAGTGCAAGGAAACTTCTCCTCCTCCTGAAGATATGAAGGAAATTTCACCAGAAGTGGATCATACAGCAAAAATAGAAATTAATACAACAACTATTTCAAATATTCCCAAGGTATGCAATTGTATTAAAAATATTTTGAAAGGTTTAATTTGATTCTTGAAGGCTTTGTCTTAGTATTGATGTGGTTTGAGAAATTATAATATTTATCCTATTTTTGTATGAGACTTCCTTGCATTAAAAACATTAAAAATATGACAAGTACAATTATTAATTATGTTAAATTTGACAGCTGCAATTATACTGGTAGTGGCAGACAACAAATAGATATGTGAATTCAAGTCTTCATAATTTTTTAAATTATTTTTAAATTAATTTTAAATTAATTTTTAAAAATCAAAACTAACTATCCATTTTGAGATAAATGCATTTTAGTATATATTAAGGTTTTCATTTATATGCATATTTTTATTTAATTTTTCATTTTCTATGTAATTTTTCATTTTATAATGAGTGTTTCACATATATATTGCATATCTGTATATTTCTCAAATTTACATGCTTTATCATTCAGATGCTTCAGCAAGCATACTATAAGGGTTGGAGTTGTAGCTCAGTGGTAGAGCTTAGCATGTGCAAGGCCCTGGGTTTGATCCTCAGCACCACATAAAAATAAATAAATAAAATAAAGGTAATGTGTCCAACTACAACTGAAAAACAAATGTAAAGGACTGGGGCTGTAGCTCAGTGGCAAAGCGCTTGCCTAGCATGCATGAGGTACTGGGTTCGATCCTCACCACCACATAAAAATTAACAAAGGCATTCTGTTCATCTACAACTACAATTTTTTATGTTAAAAAGAAGAATACTATAAAATGTGATCTAAGCAATAATAAATATAGGAGTGTGCTTTTCTTTCAGCAGGTTTCTCAGGAAGGCAGTATAGCTAAGGTAAAAGAGAATACTGAGAAAATCCAGCAAGAAAAAGATGATGATGTATCTTTACTCTCTGAGGGTCAACTTGCAGAACAAAGCTTGGCTTCTTCTGAGGATGAAACAGAAATAACAGAAGAATTGGAACCAGAAGGTGACTTTCTTTTCTAAAATCCCATTATTTGCTTTACTCTTTATTTTGTTTCATCTGTTAGCATATGCATCATAAAACATCATCTAATAGCAAGATCTACCTCATCATATCTATTTCTTGACAGAAACTATGGGTTATAGTTCATTAATCTGCTTAGCTATTGTTAGGTATAATTTTGTATCTCTTCTAAGTCAGCGTGGATCTCCATAATAGAATAGAAATGTTACTGACCTGTTTATGTTTTAAACAGTTTCATATTCTCTTTGGGGGTCAGTATTATCAGTTGGATTACTCTACTGTCTTGACCTTTTAAAAATCAAAACTAAGAATCCTGACCAGAGATCAACAAATATATGAGAAAATGTTCATCATCTTCAGCAATTAGAGAAATGCAAATCAAAACTACGCCAAGATTTTATCTCACCTCAGTCTGAATGGCAGTTATCAAGAATATAAACAGCAATAAACGTTGGCAAGGATGTGGGGGGGAGGGTACACTCATATGTTGCTGGTGGGAATACAAATTGGTGCAACCATTATGGAAAGCAGAATGAAGATTCCTCCTAAAACTTGGAATGGAACCACCATTGACCCATCTATCCCACTTATTGGTTTATACCCAAAGGACTTCAAATCAGCATATTATAGTGATGGAGCCACATCAGTGTTTATAGTAGCCCAATTCACAATAGCTAAACTATGGATCCAACCTAGGTGCCTTTCAACAGATGAATGGATTTAAAAAATGGATTTAAAAAATTATATATATGTATGTATATATATATATACACACACACACACACACACACACACACATACATATATGGTGGAATATTACTCAGCCTTAAAGAAGAATGAAATTATGGCATTTGCTGGTAAGTGGATAGAGTTAGAGAATATCATGCTAAGAAAAATAAGCCAATCCCAAAAAAGTAAAGGCCAAATATTTTCTCTAATATGCAGATGCTAATTCACAATTGGAGGGGGGCCACTAGGGAAGAATAGAGTTACTTTAGATTAGGTAGAGAGGGATGAAGGGAGGGGAGGGGATATGGGGATAGGAAGGATATAGACTGAATCAGACATTATTACCCTATGTACATATATAACTATATGATAGGTGGGATTCTACACCATGTATAACCAAAGAATGAGAAATTATACTCCATTATATACGATGAATCAAAGTACATTCTACTGTCATGTATAACTAATTAAAACAAATTTTAATTAATTAAAGTATTTAAAAAAGAATCCTGACCAGAAAAAGACAACTTACTGAATGGTTTCATTTATTTAAAAGCCTAGAAAAGCAAACATAGTGAGAGAAAGCAGGTTAGTGCCAGGCGCAGTGATTAATGCCCATAATCCCAGGCAGCTTGGGAGGCTGAGGCAGGAGCATCTCGAGTTCAAAGCCATCCTCAGCAACAGCAAGGCACTAAGCAACTCAGTGAGACCCTGTCTCTAAATAAAATACAAAAGAGGGCTGATGAGGCTGGGTTTGTGGCTCAGCGGTAGAGCGCTCGCCTGCACATGCAGGACCCTGGGTTCGATCCTCAGCACCACATAAAAGTAGATAAGTGAAATAAAGGTATCCAACTACAACTAAAAAAGAAATATGGCTAGGAATGTGGCTATGTGGCCAAGTGCCCCTGAGTTCAATCCCCATTACCTCCCCCAACAAAAAAAGAAAGAAGGTTAGTGGGCTGAAGAAGAATGAACCAGAACATGGAGCAGCAGAGAAGAGATTACAGAGGGGCCTGAGGAAATTTTGGGGATTATTAGATATGTTCACTTTCTTAATTGTGGTGATGGTGTCACAGAATTAAACATATCCCATTTCAGGTTTTTCTTTTTAAATGTGTGTAGTTTATTATATGTCACTTTTACCTTAGTAAGCAGTCGAAGTTTTAAAACTCTTAAACAGCAAGGATAACATTGATTTTTACACAATATTACTGGTTAGATTTTTAGAAAACATCTGTTATGCTTCTATCTAAATTTTGTTTAATTTTATACTACAACAAACTACATATTTATTTTTATTTCCTTTGTATTTTACCAAAATTTACCTTGGAATTCCTGTTCATTCTTTTTTCTAAAATGTAATGTATGTGTAAACATATTTGCTGCTAAAAAGGATCTAGAAATAATTGTCATATTGTTCTTTTAAGTTTATCATGTGTGCTTGTTTCTATTTCACAAGGTATAAATAAAAATGGTTTAACTTGGGTAAACATATGTACCTTTTTATTTTTTAACAGATGAAGAGGATAGATCAGATTCTGACAGTGATGATTGTATTATTCCAAGTCCTATCTCCAATAATATCAAACAGGTTAGTAGCTTGATGCCAACTAGAGATGTTCTGAAATAAGGCTGCCTTTGTTCATAGTATATCCTTCTTCATAATGAAGATCTTTTATTGTTGTTGTTATTATTGTTGTTGTTGTTGTTCAGGTACTGGGGATTGAACCCAGGGGTACTTAACCATCGAGCCACAATCACCAACCTTTTTTTTTATTTTTTTATTTGAGACAGGGCCTTGCTGAGGCTGGCTTTGAAATTGGCAATCCTCCTGCCTCAGCCTTCCAAGTCGCTGGGATTACATAGGTGTATGCCAGGTCACCTGGCATAAATGAAAATCTTACAGAAAAATATTTCTGGAAAATTATTAATATATCATAATCTTAATAAGTTATCATATAGTACAAATCAGTTTTATTTATGATTTCATTATATGATGGACTACAACATGAAAGCATTTTTTTTTTACCAAGACACCTAACACCAATAAGCTTAGACAGTTACTTGCTAAAACCAGCTAACCTCCCTGACTCCTTTACAGGAATATTCTACAAAGATATATTCACTCAGCTCTGAACTTCTGAGAATTCAAAATGTCAGATTGCATTTGAAGTTATAACAGGTTGCTTATATGAATTCATAGACTATGCATATCTAAAGATGTCCCCTGATAAACTGTTAAAATTATTTCATTTCTGACAAAAAAATTAAACCATCTCAGAATGTAATTAATTTGGGGCAGGAATTGTTTGTTTTATGGCACATTGCAGAAAAGGAATGTGTAAATTAAAACTTTCTCTCAAAAGAGAATAGTATTTTAAATATATGTAGGAAGTGTATTGTCTACTGGAGTAATTTTTACTGTAGGAGGGAAGTTTTTATAAAGTAAATGTGAGTGAAGTAAAAAGCCCTAGCATTTTCTGTTCATTTACATTAATTTTCCTAAAATGATTAATTTCACTCCTTTTTTTAGAATTTCTACTTTATTGGTAAGAATTATAATATTTCTTTTAACATTTCTTTCATACAATCTTAACTTAATATCTCTGCAAATCAAAACCATTTATAAGAACATGTTGTCACAGATGCCTCCATGAAAGAAATGTACATTGTTTGTGTATTTGAGAAGTACAGAGCATTTCATCTGTCCAAAATTTGACTATTGTTATTATCATTATTATTTATGATAATATCATCTAACTAAGAGAAACTTGACATATGCAATCTTCATCATTTAAAACTGATAAATCAAGGAAGGAATTTTACATATGGTTGCCTGAAGACTTTTATCTATAGCACTCAGTGCAATTAAGTTTAATGTTTTTGCTTAATCACATCATAAATTTTTAAATAATTTTATGAAACCAATGAATGAAAATTCTCTACGCTCTCATTAGAACAATTTGATAATAGTGTCAGTGGGAAAATGAGTCCCTTGTACAGGATTTAGCCATAAACAGAACCCATATGAGATGATATATAGGCAGATAGGTAGGTAGGTAAGTAGACAGGTAGATATTGAAGGAGATTTATTGAAAGAATTGGCTCCTTTGATCATGGAGACTAAGAAGTGCCAGATCTGTTTTCAGTAAGCAGGTGACTCAGGAGAATTAATATAGTTCCAGATTGAGTCCAAAGGTCTGAGAAACAGGAGAACCTTTGGTATAAATTCTGGTCTGAAAGCCATCAGGAACCAAAAAGAACCAGTGTTTCAGTCCAAGTCTGAAGACAAAAAAAAAAAAGACCCTTGTCCCACTCAAGCAGTCATTGCAGGAGGAGTTCCCTCTTCAGTCTTTTTATTCAGTTCAGGTCCAACTGATTGGAGGACACCTACCCAGATTAGAGAGGATAGTATGCTTTACTCAGTCTACCAATTCAAACCTTAATCTCATCTAGAAAACCCTCCCTAACACCTGGAATACTGTTGGACCCCATGGCCCAATCAGGTTGTCAAATAAAATTAACCACTACACCATTTTACTAGAACCCTCCATTCACCATAAGCCTGCATGTTTGACTCAAACATTGCCTTCTCCTGTATCAATAGTTCTGTGAGTTTGTGCAACTTCATCAGGTTTTTTATGATTTAAGCTCCATGATTTAGCCTTTTGAACATAAAAATATGAGAAATGAGGTACTATGTCAGTCCTGGGTTCTGTGCAGACTCGTACCCAAGGACATGTTATCTTGTCAATTTACAAATGGCACTCAGACCTTTTGTTATAATTGAGTGATTCCCATGAACTTAATGCCTGCAGTTTGTGATTGCTCCTTCCCACAATAAGTAAACACAGTGTTCCATTCCTGCTTTCAGGGAGCGTCTATACTTATTGGTAAGAAGTGCTCATGAAAAGCCAAGTGGTAATTCAACAGTTAAATTACAGCTAAAAAACAGTGTCAGGAGACAGTATCAATGATTTATGTCATAGTCATATACTTGAGCTAAAGAATGCACAGTGAACTTCCAACCCATCCTTCTTATTTGCCAAATGAGTAAACTGAAATCTTGATAGAAAAAGTGACTTGCTCACAATCATTCCACTAATAAAGGATGTTTGTAGGGGGAGAACTCAGAGTGGTTTTTTTAATATATGTCATGAAGGATATGCCCATGAGCTGGCCCACTGGCCTCCTTCCCTTTCTTGTGGGCTGCATGTCTTCTTTTAATTGTTTTAGATTGCATTTCTCTGCCTCACTTACTTGTTACCCAAAGATAGTCACAAGATAAATGTGCATGCACAGGAAAGAGACCTAATTAGCCCTACCTGGCTTCTGCATTGGCCCCGTCTTTTCAGATGTGTACTGTTCATCCAGTCACACAGTAAGAAAGAGTACCCCGCTATAACTGTGACATCTGAACATGGGAAGAAAATCAGGTGCACTTCTAATACAGGGAAGGATGCACAGTGTGTTTCGCAAGTCAAGAACGTGCTAATAGAGCAGCCCTCCTGTGGAAAGGGACAAGGAAAGGAGGCCTCCATTACAACGCAGC
Source organism: Marmota marmota marmota (assembly GCF_001458135.2). NCBI lineage: Eukaryota > Metazoa > Chordata > Mammalia > Rodentia > Sciuridae > Marmota > Marmota marmota. Next base: position 24,229,231 of record NW_026000221.1, read on the forward strand.
AGGCCAAACATTTTGGATTTTACTTTACAGTAAATACTAGGGCACAGTGCAATCATTATTTTAATTTTCTAAACACTTTATTCATCATGTAAAATTAACTTTAAATATATGGGAAATTTTTGTCTAAATTATACCATCTTAGATTAGTGATGCTTAGCTGAAGGCACTTTTTCCCCCAAGAGACATTTGGCAGTATCTGGAGACATTTTTGTTTTTTACATTGGGAGAAACTGCTACTGGCATCCCAAGGGCAGAAGTCAAGGTTGCTGCTAAGCATGCATTGATGTTCAGGACCCACAACAAAGAATCATCTGTCTCAAAGTATCAGTGGTACATAGGCTGAGAATTCCTGCCCTAGACCTACAATAGAACCATGTATGTGTTGGCAGTGTTGCTAGCCCCTCAGTGAAGTTGTACATTGCTCTTAACTAAGGAAGAACAAAGAACTGTGATTCAACAAAGACTTTTTAGCAAACGAAAAACTTCCTCTAAAATAGTCAAGTAATCCTGGGTTAGGACTGCTCTTTCTGCTTCCAAGATGATGCCTTATTGCAAGAGAACTCTCTCTTCAATTTTTGCCCTTTTATGAAGGTGCTAATCCCACTTAGGCGCATGGAGCTCTTGTGATTTAATCACCTCCTGAAGGCAATTAGTATTTTTCCTTTGTAGTAAACTAATGTTTTTTTTTCTTGTTAATTCAGGAAAAGTAATTTGTGTTACTTTGCTATAGCCTAATACAGTCTTCACTTCCTGTCCAAAATCTGACTTCCTCTAATCGTTTTAGATGCTATCTCAAAATTGTGAACATCATTTAAAGCAAGCAATTCTTCATGCCTCAGTAACCATTAATCATGTCTTATGTACTTTTAAAAATTCTGTTTTTAATTGAACGTACAGACCAGTCTTACATTAGCAGGTGAAATTTAGTGTTGTTAAATTATATACCAAATAGAATAAAAAGGTATAATCTGTAAGTATGGAAACAAAACTAAAGAAATCATTATAAAAGTGCATGCTATGGCTTAACTGATAATGTCTCCTTCAAAGTTCATGTTGAAATTTTATCCCCGGTACCACAGTATTAAGAACTGCGGGAAGTCATTCAGTCATGAGGGCTCCATGACCACAAATGGGATTAGCACCCTTTTGAAAAGGCATGAAATTAAAGAGAGAGTCTCTTGCAATAAGGCACCATTTTGCAAACAGAAAGAGCAGTCCTCACCAGACACCATACCAACCATGGTGTTGGTCTTGAACTCCTCAACCTTCATGACTGTGGGAAATAAATTTTATTATTTATAAATTACCCAGTCTGTATATTCTGTGCAAATGGACTCAGATAGCCAAATACAGCATTTTTATAGATAACAACAATTTTTCTGTGTGCTACTTCAGCAAACCGTTTAATACAAAAAAAAGGAACCTTCCGTTAAATATTGAAAAAGTGGTAAAAAGAATAACTGTATACCTTTATTCACATTTTATTAACCATTATACCCATATTCACATTTTGCTACATTTTTATCATTTCTGTTCTCTCATATGAGTATATGTGCATATACTTGTATTTTTTTTGTGTGTATGTATGTGTGTGGTGCTGGGGATTGAACCCAGGGCCTTGTGCATACAAGGCAAGCACTCTACCAACTGAGCTATATCCTCAGCCCTTATATTTTTATTTTTAAACACATTCTTATGTACATAATTGTTATGAACCATTTGATAATTGCAGAAATCATGCTCCTTTATCTCTAAATATTACAGAACAATAATAAAGATTGTTATATAATTCTGCAGATATAGGGTGGGAAAAACTCTATTTCTCCTGCTAAACCCTCAGAACAATATGCTAACAACATTTCTATGACTAGCTGTTTGTGGGGTTTTCTTCCATACACCAAGGAGATCACCATCTGAGTGACTTTAATCCTGACACCATCTACCTAGAGGAGGAAACTTCAGATCCTACAGGCTAAGACTCAGCCCCACAAGACTGCCCCCCACTTCTGATACCAGTCTCACCTCCACCTTGTTTGGCCTGTGCTTCTGACCAAATGGCCATAAATCAGGATTCCCACAACTCTCTTCTTATTTTCAATTAATTTGCTAGAATGGCTCATAGAACTCAAGGAAACCCTTATCTCTTTACTGGCTTATTCTAAAGCATATTACAAAGGACATAGATGAAGAGAGACATAGTGCAATGTATGTGAGAAGGAACCAGAGCTTCCATGCCCTCTGGCTGTGCACCCTCCAGGAACCTCCTCCTACCTCAGAGCTCTCCAGTCCCATTCTTTTGGGGTTTCATGGAGGCTTCATGGTATAGGTATTATGATTATATCATTGGCCATTGATGACCAACTTAGCCTTCAGCCCCTCTCCCCTGTCTTCAAGTTAGGAGAGACAGGGCTAAGAGTCTTCTGGTGACCAGTTCCCAGGCACCAGTCATCTTATTAGTATGCAAAAGACACTCTAATCACTCCAGAGGTTCCAAGGACTTTTTTAAAATATTTTTTTAGTTGTCAATGGACCTTTATTTTATTTATTTATATTCAGTGCTAAGAATCAAACCCAGCGCTCACACATGCTAGACAAGCAATCAACCACTGAGCTACAACCCCAGCCCTCCAAGGATTTTAAGTATCACATGTCAGGATGCTGGACAAAGACGAAATATTTATTTCACAATAAAACACTAATCTATAGTTCTCATTAAAATTTTGCCAGTTGTTCCTATAGTATCATTTATAGCATTTTATTAATCTGGTCCAAGATCCAATCCAAAGTACATATTGCACTTTCTTTTTATGTCTCTTTGGCCTGCATTAATCTGTAATGGTTCCTCAGCATTTGTTTTGGTCTTTTATAACCCTAACTTTTTTTTTTAAGACTACAGTCCATTTATATTGTAGAATATCCTTCAATTTGATTTTGTCTAGTATTTCCTCAAGATCAGATTCTGGTTATACATTTTGTTGGGAATTCTGTAAAAACAGTGCTGTGTCCTTTACAGTGCATCAGATCAGGGGTAATCAGGTGTCATTTTGTTCAGTTTTGATGTCATTAACTTTAGTTGAAGTATTGTACTGCACATCCTTTTTTAAGCTTAAAAATACTTGTGGTTTATTAGTGTTTTTGTTGTTTCTTCTTTAGGAACTGTGTCAGATAGAAAGCTCAGGACAGTGATACATAACCGTCATGAGAAGAAAGGCATGTTAGAAACCTTTCTATTAGTGTAACAAAATACCTGAAATAAGCAGCTTATAGAGAGAAAGGTTTATTTTGGCTCACAGTTTTAGAGGTTTCAGTCCCTCGTCAGTTGGCCACATTGCTTTGGGACGTGTGACAAGGCAACATGTCATGGCAGCAGTGCAGGGCAAAGGAAACCTGTTCAACTGATTGCCAGAGATGAAAGAAGAGGGGACAGGATCCCAGTAGCCTCCTCAAATCAGTTCATCATTCATTAGCAGCTACTGTGTATTAGGCAGACATAAACGAAGCAGCCCCTTCCCTTTATAAAGGAATTCACAGTCTGTGGAGGACAAAGTTATAGTCAACCATCCAGATCCACAGATTCTGCTCATCTGTGGGTTCAACCAACCTCAAATCAAAGTTTTTTTGGGGGGAAATGTATCTGTACTGAAGATTTACAAGTTTTTTCTCATCAGTATTTCTTAAATACACTAATAATATTTACATAGCACTTACATTGTGTTAAGTATTATAAGAAATCTAGAGGTTATTTAAAGAATTTGGGAAGACATGTTGTAGGTTATGTGCTAACAGATATACCAAATGCTATACCATTTTTTATTAGGGACTTGAGCATCTGAGGAGGGGGTGATCCTAAAACCAATATCCCAAGGATACAGAGGGGCAGCTGCATAAAGCCTGGTGATCAGTGCTGGAATGGAGTGGAGGGGTGCCTAAGTCAGCCTCAGGGGCCTTGATCAAGAATGACTTTCTAGAGTTAGTACAGTTTGAGCCAGTGTTGAAGATGATTAGGAGTTAAGCAGAACTGGGAAAGGATCTATATAGGCCAAAGAAATACAAAGAATGAGAGAACCTGGAGCATGGCTTCTGCTGCGATTCGAGTGGCTTTAGGATGAGCTAAGCCTATTATGGCATTGAGGAGCCCCCAGAAGAATAGGCTGAAAAGGCGGGCACAGTCCAGGGCATTGGGGCCTCTGAATTGGCTTTTGGTTATTGTTATTTGAGATGGGGTCTCACTGTGTTGCCAAGGGTGGCCTCAAACTCCTGAACCCAAGCGGCCCTCCTACCTCGGCTTCCCAAGTAGCTGGAATATACAGGTGTGCACCACTGTGCCTGTCTTCCTCTGAGTAATTTTAAGGAATAGGGAAAAAAGATCACTCATTCATTAAAAACATATTTAATGAGCATATGCTGTGTTGCAAGCCTTGTTCTAAGGACTGGGAATACAGCAGTGTATAAGAGAAATAGGCTTTTGTTCTTATGGAATTTGTGCTCTCAAAATGCATTTTAAAAGATACTGTTAATTAATGTAAATAGATTTGAGAATAAACTAGTTTAAAAGTAATAAAGAAACCCTCATCTATAATTAGTCTTTTTGAAATTTTCTCTATTCTATAATGTTCCAGAATTAAAACTAGAAGTAGTGTCCTAGATAAATATCATTTATGCCAATTACACTATGAATTTGAATTATCTAATACACTGTGTAAGCAATTCAAGATCATTCAGTTTTCTTCATGTTACACAATTTGACAGCTCATAGTTAGTATCTTACAAATTTTGATCCTTAAAAGGAATCTAACAGATTTCCCAGGACTTCCACACATTGCTTGGTTCTTTCTCTTTTCTTCATGTCTGTGATCTATAATTAATCATAGATTACTTCATTTTGTTTCATTTCATTTACAACATTTATGAGCTTCACTTTGTCAGTATGAAATGCTTGTCCCCTCCTTTCCTTTCCAAAGTGGTATAATTAGTGTTAGCATCTTTTTTAACAGGCTACATAAAGTTTAGTGGCTGGATTAAATCAAGTCATTAACATAATGTGCTACCCAATTTGCCCCTATCTCTTTTCGTTTCCCGGACATCAAAGTGCCACAGAGCGCAAGTGTAATTGGGCCTTGCTAGCCTGTCAGATTCCGTCAGCCTGATGACTGCTGCTTTTACTAAAAAGCTTCTAGGCATGATAATTAATGGGGGTGGGAGGGCAGAAGTCTGAGAAATGTAAAACTTTGGACATTTCTCTATGAATATTTTATTAATTTGAATAATCAGAAGTTAACAGTATCAATTTGATGTATAATACATTGATTAAAAGCCTTGTTTCAGGTCTTCAAAATAGACATCAAAACTGGGAATTTGCATTTGCCATGGCATTAAAAAAATTAACAAGCCTTCCTTTGCATTATTTCCAATTTCATAATTTAAATAATGTACTCATGTTTCACAACAAAATGTATTGCCATCAACTCACAGATTTCTTAAAATGTGCCCACAGGTGAGAATGGGAAATCACAGGCTGAAAAAGCAATGGACTCTTCTGTGCAGCACATATTTACATCCCGCTCTTTCTCTGTTACTGCTAATAGCAGTTTTGTAAAAGCTGCCATATTCAATTGCACTAAATTACAGTTGCACCCAGAAACCAGATTCTCTGAACAATAAGGTGGCTTTCCCAGGTGATTGCAGTAATGGTGTTCAGCAAATATATTGTAAAACTTTGAAAGTCAAAATGCAAGAAGCAATTCATGTATGAAAAATAATTAAATCTCTTTGGAATAAAAAATGATATCCTATCAATGGATAATAAATCTCTCCCAGTGTTTTATATGTGGAAACTCAAGCTAGATAGAATGTATGTTTTAAAATATATTTTATGTAGAAACAGAAATGTTGAATGAGTCTACTGATAGTAATTTCTTTTTAAATTATTTTTTATTTTGTAACTTTTTTTTACAAAAAAAATGCTTCTTCATTCTGTAGAAGCATTCTCTTGTTTTAACATACACACAATGTTCCATTTTAAAAGTATTCCACATTTATTTAAATAAGCCCCTTTTGATGGACTCTTAGGTTTCTACCAATTTTTGCTAATGCAGACACTTCTGGTTAAAATGAACATTTTGATGCATAACAACGTGTGAAAATTCCCATTTCCTTCTAACATACTCTTTGCTCTTTTTGCCTCACTGGTGATTTCATTAAAAAAAAAAAAAACAGAGGTCTATTTACAGATTACATGCACTTCATATGCACATACAGATGTAACAATTATAAGCAAAAAAAAATGTCTAAAAAGATATATACCATTGTTAGCAGTGAGTATCTATAAGGCAGGAGTTAGCAAACAATGCTCATGTGCCAAATCCAGCATGTTTTTGTAAATACATTTGTACTGGAACTCAGCCACACTCATTCATTTAAAATTGTTTATGGCTGCTTTTACTCTATAAGGATAAAGTTGAGTATCTGCAACAGAGACTCTGTAACCTACAATGCCAGAAATATTTGCTGTCTTTCCCTTTACAGGAAAAAAAAAATTGCCAAGTGCCAAGTTAGGAGATGGGATGTGTTAAATAAAATTTTGTAGGAGGCGGCAGATTGGACTGGGCACTTGCAGTAGGCTCAACAGACCAAACCAATATAGAGTTTAATCATAGTAACTGAGCTTTGGTTAGTTTCACAAGGCCTTGTAGCCAATTAACTAATTAAACTATAAACAATTAACCGTCAAACTAATCAACTGACTAGCTGACTAGACTATAGACAGATTGTTTTCTGTGTCTCATCATTGGTTTTCTATAAGCACTACTGATCACATTGCTGACTAGAGTTCTTAGGACCTGTTCTGATTCTGGGAGCTGCACATTTCATGCATAAGTTTTACTTCACTCATATAAACTCTCCTAGATTTCACATCTAAAAAATTTTTCTTTTAACAGATGAAACAAAGCATTCATATTTTACTTTTTATAATTGATATTACTGGGTTATTTTTAATGATGTGTATAGGTTGCCTCTAAAAAGGAAATAATTTGTTAGCTATCCTGCAGAAAAATATGTTACCTAAAGGAGAATTTAATTTGAACACTATAGAAGTTTTTCTGTAAATACCTTTAAAGTAGGGTGAATCCTTTTTTTAGTTTAGGGCAATATTTCTCAAAGTGTGATTCCCTAAACCAGCATTCTTGATATCACCTGAGAATTTGGGAGAGATGCAAATTCTTGGGCCCTACCCCAGACCTGATAAATCTGAAGTTCGGACGGTAGGGCCCAGAAGTCTGTGTTGAATCAGATGATCCTGGAGTATGCTAAAGTATGAGAACCACAGTGTTAGGGGAGAGGATTACTTCTCACCCTTGGCAGCACATTGGAATCATCTCAGGAGCATCTTTAAATGCCAGGTCCCAGGCTTCAGTCAGATCAATTAAACAAGAATTTTATTTATAGCTTCCCTCATGACTAATGTGCAGCCCAAATTGAGAGTCACTGTACTACATCTGTTCTCGACAGTGGCAACAGTGGAATAGCCTATAATAGCCTATCAAAATCACCTGAAATTGAAGGTGACTTTTTTTTTAATTTTCTTTCCTTCACCTTACTGCCACAGTAAAGCACAAAAACTGATGGAATCATGTCATATGCTTAAGGTGTATTAGGACAGGAAAAATATTCCAAACCACTCACAGGGCAGATCCACAATGGCTATAGTTAGGCTCCCTCCCCAAAGATTCCAGCAGGCTCTGTTTATAATATGTAGCCAAGGTCATGAACACCCTGATTCAGCATATGTACTTGTGAGCATGCACCCCCTTTTGTAACCTGTTGGTAGTGTGCCTTCTTTGTCTGGCCTGCATATAAAAAAAGGCCTCTGGAAATAGCTCAGGGGAACAAAATGGAACTGGCTGGGACAAAATGGAGCTGGAGCTGGAGCTGGAGGCTGCTGCCACCTCTAAATAAAGAATGTCTATTATCCTAGCTGCACCTCACATCTTCCTTCACCTGCCAGAATTCCAACTCTGTTTCCCAGGGTCTGAGCGTCCACCCAACCCCCCTATTTTAGAACATGTGATAACAAGCTTCTATAATTTGCTGATCTTTATAGACTCAGTATTTACACAGTATATAAGGGACACTATTCTAAAAGTGAACACAATTCTATTCTAAAAGTAAGACAATATTCTAAAAGTAAACACTCAATTCCAGTACCACTTGATCCCCATCACTGAAGTTTTTAACATTTATATTATGTGCTCAATGTAGTGCATTTTAACAGAACATATTAGAAAAGATAGACTACCCACTGATGAAAACTGGGTTTGCTTTCTTTTGTTAAAAAAATATTACACTCATAGAATGAGTTTCTAGGGACATCACCTGTGTATTATAATTTATCTCAAAGAGCTATTGTTGCCAGGCATGGTGGTGCAAGCCAGCAGCTTGGGAGGCTGAGGCATGAGGATCAAGCCTCAGCAACTTAGCAAGGCCCTAAGCAACTCAGTGAGACCCTGTCTCTAAATAAAATACAAAAAGGGTTGGGAATATGGCTCCCTGGTTAAGCACCCCTGAGTTCAATCCCTGGTACTAAAAACAAAAAAAAATTCTCAAAGGGCTATTATCACTTTACAAAAACAAAAACTTTTCAAACAAAATTTATGTGAAGCATGGATATGATTCTTAATAAGTGGATGCTTTGAAGCCTAGTATGAAGTCAGGGGACTTAAAAGAGACTCAGATAACTCTGCCCAGGCTCAGCTGGAAAAAGGGAAGTTGTAAGAATCATGATTAATCACTAAGCATTACTGCCCTACTTATGTACGCCTCTGCCAATATACTGGTGAGTTTGATTGTCAGGATCGACTGTTTTGAACTGGTATAGAGCTCACCTCAATTAAAATTTAAACTCTTCAAGGGCATAAACATAGATCATCACCTTCTATTTCCATTTTGTCTCTATTGTTATAAAATATAACAACAAAGCCTGGGCTGGGGTTGTGGCTCACAGTAGAGCACTCGCCTAGCATGTGCAGGGCCCTGGGTTCGATCCTCAGCACCACATAAAAATAAATCAAATAAAGGTATTGTGTCCAACTACAACTAAAAATTAAATATTTTTTTTTTAAAAATAAAGTACCAAGTTCTACATACTATGGCTCCTGGACGTAAACTCTATTTGTATTTATTTACACAAACACATATATATAACATTTTTATGGTGGTTTAAATATCCCCATATAGATTGGTACCACTATTTGGAGACGAATTTGGTGCCTCTTTAAAGTTGACTTTATCATAATCATTAAAGAAGTATTTCTACACAAGAGAATCATGTATGTATAAACATAAAATGATATACAGTGCCACAGTGTTTATAATAGCAAAAAACTATAAACTGCTTAATTGTTCATCACTAAGTAAATAAAAAGAATGTAGATTATAAGCAAGTGGAATTATGTATAGCAGTTAATATGAATGAATTAGATTTGAATTATAAATATGAATAAATCAAAATATATATTGAGTGAAAAATTGCAAAATGATTGATAGAATATAATATTACCAACAAAAGAAATCTAAGAGCAGAAAGTGATATGGTGCTTATGGAGGTACACATAACTTACAGAAAATACAAAAGCAGGTTTAGGAATGATGTAGCCAATATCAGGATAGTGGTTACCTCTAGGGAATGAAGGGAAGGAGAAGGGATTTGGCAGTTGGGGGCTTTACCTATATCTGAAATATTTTATTTCTTCAACAACAACAAAAAGTTTTGAATCAGATTTAGCAAAATGGTTAACATCTGTGCAATATGATGAATGCTTAAATATGCCAAATAATATTCTGTACTTTTCTCATGCTTGAAATGTTTCATAATTTTTAAAAATTAAATGCCTGTTCATTGTAGAAACTTAGAATAAAATTAAGCTTACCTGTAATCTCACCATGGTTATTAGATTTAAATCTTACTGACTAAAAGCCAAGCATGGTGATACATGCCTGGAATCCCAGCTACTTGGGTGGCTGAGGACCACAAGTTCATAGGTCAACCGGGGCAACAAAGTGAGACCCCCATCTCAAAAAAAGTACAAAAAAAAATCTTACTGGCTGAAACAAGTTGCAAAACCTTTGTCATAGGCCATTCTCAGTTACACGATACTGTGTTTAAGTCTTGTCAGGTTGAATTAGTTTTCAGAAACCTAACAATCCAACTTCATTGTGGCTGCTCAGATGGTTGAAACTAAAGGAAGAATTAAGCACAGTACTCTGAAATGAAACATGAAATTTTTAAGCATGCCAATAATAAGCCTAAGTAAACACTATAGAAAAATATGACCCAAAATGTGAATTACCATCAGTCAGGAAGCAATAGTGGAATTGAGCCAAAATCATGAAAGCTATAATTCACTTTTCTCTGTGAGTAATACAGGCTGTCATCACATTTCTGTATCATTCAATCACATAATGTGTAGTGTCCATCTATACAGACAACTAAAAATGAGTTGCATGCAGTTCTCATTTTGTCATTTCTATTACTTCTGTTCACCACAATCAAAATTTATAAATGCTTTTTTACATCCTGTTGTTGACATCTTGTTAACTAGGGAAGCTAATGGGGCAATTGGTGAACAAAACAGTATTGAGAAGAAGCATCTTACCTACTCACAAAGATCCAGACACCCACACACAGAGAGAGGAAACAGAAGAGGAACAGCCTAAAGCCTCTGCTATCTGGCCAACTTGCTGTATGTAACTGAAAGACACTGATACATTGCAGGGGTATGAGCGGTCATGGTGCTCTAGAAATTCTGAACAGATATTGTAAGTCAACTATCTGAAAATGCTTCGCTTTAGTCTTTGTCTTTTGAATCAGTGTAATATTTATTACCCCTTCTAATTCTCCTAATTGAACTTTTTCCCATTTTTTTGTTGTGAAAAATCTCTAACATACTGAAAAGTATAAATAACATCTCAAGACCTGTGCTTGAGAAAGTTTTGTTCAATTAAAAATCTAGAACAGGGGCTGGGGATATGGCTCAAGCAGTAGTGCGCTCGCCTGGCATGCGTGCGGCGCGGGTTCGATCTTCAGCACCACATACAAACAAAGATGTTGTGTCCGCCGAAAACTAAAAAAAATAAATAAATACTAAAAAAAAAAAAATCTAGAACAGCACGATTTCTCTACATTTTGCAGTAGTTGACAAGACCCACTTTCCAAAACATAGCAGATATATAATTTTAAATGAGAAAGCACTAAAACTGCAGCTTCACATATTTCTGTCAATATACATAAGATATTCTGAAGATCTAGAAAATAATCAGCCTCCCCTATTTTACTGAACATTTATTGAGAGACTACTACGTGCTAGATGCTGGGGAGGATGTTAAATGCTAGAAGATGAGTAAGATATGGTCCTGCCCCACTGGAGCTCACAGACCATAGAGAGAGGCCAGTATATAAAGATCCATGCAGTACAATGTGACTTTGAAGTGCAATGAGGGACCAGGGGAGAAAACAACCAACTGTGTGTGGTTCAGGACTTCATATGACTGAATTATGTCTGATGGAAAAGATGATTTCACACAGAATAAACAACAGATACAAAATTCAAGCAATACCAACAACATAGGTTTGAAGGAATGGCTGTATTGTCTGATAATAGGATTTTTAAGCAGAAAAGTGATACCTGATTGATTTTTTAAAGACTTTCTTTTTTTAATTTTTTCATAGTTGTAGATGAACACATGGCTTTATTTGTTTATTTTTTTTATGCAGTGCTAAGGATCAATCAGTGCCTCATAGGTAGTAGGCAAATGCTCTGCCACTGAGCTGCAGCCACAGCCCCTGATTGATTTTTAAGGAGAAATTTTTATCATAATGAATGGTTGGGGCTGCAGGTGAGGGATTAGAGATAGGAGTGCCTCACCTCTCTTGGAGCGATGGAGTAGATGCAGTTACTTACTAAGTGTGTACTGCATGCCACACCAGTGACATAATAAGCAGCCTAACAGCCCCTGCCATCACTAAGCTTATAGTCTGATACAACCATTAGCTTGCTTCCAGTTGTCAACAAATAATCTTCTATTCTAATTCCATCTAGTATCTCCTCCCTAATCTTCCAGATTTCTACTTTCTAATAGAAAGCTGCTCTATTGGTTACCTCCCATAAGAACCTAACACAGTTTCTCTGGCAAAAGAAACCACATCTTGTTTTCTTTACATCTTCTAGAGCTGGGATTGTCTGAAATATCATAAGATTTCAACAATGCAATGAATCCTTGAGACATTTAGGAAGAGAACAGAAATGGGTGGCCTATAGGATATAGTGGGTATGAAAAAAAAAATGGAAATGGCTTCCAATCTTTTGGTCGTAGGTGACAACAAACAAAAAAACAATATAATCAGATGAGGTAGAAATATCAAAGGATGAGTGGGATGAGGGGAGAGGAGAGAATGAATTCATTTCTGAAATGCTAGGCGGTAGGTGTCTGTGATGCAGTTGATGTACCTCTCAGTCTTCAAATCTTCACATGTGATCCAGTTGAACTTCTGATTTACAGGGGCATGAAGACAACCCGAATTGTTTTATTGTTGAAAAATAAATTGCTTAATACTATTAACCAGAATTTATAATGTTTAAAAAATTATTTTTTCAGAGCTTGCTCCCCTAAATATATACTACTTCAAAGGTATCCCTTTGGGGGCTTCTTGTTCATTTATTTCATTTCTGGGTGTTTTTTTTTTTTCTTCAGTATGAGGGATTGAATCCAGAAGTACTCTACCACTGAGCTACATCCCCAGCCTTTTTTATTTCTTATTTTAAAACAGGGTCTCACTAGTTGCCCAGGCTGACCTCCAATTTGTGATTCTCCTGCCTCAACCTCCCAAGTAGCTAGGATTACAGACTACATGTACCTCTACACCTGGCTGGATTTATTTAAAGTAATTCAGATAGCATCATTTGAACAAAGAAATAATAACTTGAACTTCTGCCAGTAATATTGGTCAGAGAATTTAAAAGTCATATGATAGAAATAATGAGAGTAGGGGAATACCCAAAAAAAGATAAAACTAAGCCAGAAAAGAAAATAGCAGTAAGAATTTTTAAAAATATAAAATTTTTATATTTCTTTGAAATATACTGTTTCCTTTTTTATGTTGTGATGGGGATTTTTAGTTTTTTCTATTTGTTTTTTATTTTTTGTTTCCTCCCACCAACCCCCCTTGGGCTATGATTCAAGTATCTGCTTTTATGTAGAATTATATTTTAAACTTTAAAGAGTTGCATGTAGTCCTATTTGACAGCCTAAATTAGTTCTTACAATAATGCAAGCTTCCATATGGGATTGTATAGTTAATATATTATTAATAAAATAACCACTTAAATAAATTTGATTCCTCTGCTATTTTAAAATTCATTTGTCTCTCCATTTGGTTCTGTAATAAAAAACTATAAACTGCTATCTTCACAAAGTAGAAATAATGGTATATCTCTTTTTCCTTTTTATAGCTATTTACCTTTAATTCTCTTGTGCAGAAGTATGAATGTTTTATAAGATTTTATAACAATTCTAAGTTTGTCAAATTCCAAGTTATGTAAAAGACTTAATCATGCATTGTGCTACACTTGGACTAGAATTATAAAATATATGTATGTGCAGTTATTTTCAAAACCACAATACATTTTTAGGGAAAAAAATCTTTTAAAATATTTTCTTTACCATATAGTCTTCAGCGAGCAGAGAAGGGCTTTTCTGAAGTGAGATTAGACAATAGAGCCAACTTCATTTTTTATGCACGTGAACGAAGAGGGCTTGAGGTTATTAGTTGAAACCGAGTAACCTTTCCTGGCTTTCATCTCTTTCTTTTCAAATTTGAATATGAAAAGCATATTCAAGTCAAAGACCATCACTTTAATGACATTTGGCAGTCATTTGATTTATTAGGTTTTAGAAAAAATTTTCCTTTAAATATTTCATCATACTATGCTAATCCTAGTAATATTGCCAGCTGCAGCCTTGTACCTGTATTAGTGGAGACAGAATGGTGTGGAATTTTCTCTGTCATCCTAGTAAAATTTCCATGAATCTACTGAATAATAAAATAACCTTATTGAAATATTCAGATTTGAGTTTTTAGTTAAAGTGTCTTAGAATACATAATAAAAGAAAATGTCTTTTGAAGGAAGGGGGTAAAATTACTTCATCAAATATTGAGGGGGTTTGACAGCAATGGAAATTATTCTTTATGAGAATATTTTTACAATAAGATACTTATGCTTTCCAATTTGATTAATTATATGCTCTGAAATATCTCTGTAATCAGTATAGTCAATTTGCACACTGATGTACATTTAACAACTAATTTCCAAAAATTGGTTGTATTAACGGGTCTTATTTGGGGATTTTTCATTGCTATTTGAAGTTATATAATTTATAATGGCATGTCTCTGAATTTACTAAAGAGGAATTTTGACAATACAAAGCCAGATTTTAAATTGTAGAAAACAAATTTCACTGAGGAGTTATTTTGGTGTGAACTAATTTTTAAATTGTTGTCTATTATTTGAAATCATTACTCAAGGAAAAAATTGTAACTCTCATCTAATGTCTGTGACACCAATATCTATTAAATGAGCATTGAAGGAAAAATTAAGCAAATATCATTTTAGTGGTTAATTCTGTGAATGTAAAATAAAAAATAAATTGTTAAGAAAATATGTATTAAATTAGATACAAAAATTTTCTTTTATTTGAAAATATATTACTTATTGAATCAAATATATTGTGGCAGAATATATGAGAATTAGCTGTAGATTCTGCTGTAGCTAATGTAGATTCATATAGCTACATATATTAGCATAATAGTGATAAAGTGTTCAATAGGCTTTGATCTCTGAATAATTGAAACTTTCTCAGGTACTGTAGATTAAATAAAAGCAGTGATAAACATGTATTTTATTACATAGTTTGAAACAAAGCCAACTGATACTTGTCATTCTGAAAGCAATAGGAGATGAAGATCTCATAATCGTCATTCCTGATAGACTACTAGTGGGGTATTTATAGCCACAGATGTAAATCAGGAGACTATCGCCATGGCACTGTTAACTTCAAACCCTGGGGCATTAGAATCTCATTCTCTCTCTCTCTGTCGTGAATAATCTGTCATATGTAACATACAGTAGCATACAGTGCATTCCAGAAAAGAAACCATTGGCCTTTATATTTTATTTTAAATTGATAGTGGAAAAGAATAAATAATTTGTTCGCTAGATTTTGTTTTCTTGTTGATTTTTGGTTTTGCTCTTTAAACAGCCATCAGAGAAAATTCGGATTGAGATCATAGCTTTAAAGCTTAATGATTCTCCAATAACCACAGATGACACTATCCAAAGGCTATTCATTGAGTGCCGATTCTACAGTCTCCCTGCTGAAGAGACGCCTGTGTCGCTTCCAAAACCCAAGAACGGGCAGTGGGTCTACTATAACTATAGCAATGGTATGTATGCTTTATTTGTAATACAGACTCTTAGGTTTCTTATGTTGTCTATGAAGGAAATTAAAGACAAGCAGGAAGTTTAATTCTCTGTTCTTCCCATAAACTCATGGAATTCTTATCAGGATAGATTTAAGAAAAGCTAAATCTACAGCATAAGGATAAGAAAATAAAGTTGAAGTACTACTAAAGAGAAAACCAACAATATTGGAAAATAGTGTGTCTAGCTGTCCCAGGTTTATACTGGGACAATACCAATAGGAAAATACCTCTGAAGTCTGCAGTTGAATGTGATAGAAAAACATGATTTTTCAAAGGAGGAAAGGTACTTGTTTTTTAATCATATCACTCAAATCATTCAGTGTCCTAACTTGTCCACCTTTCTGATCAGTATCATCACAAATGCTTTTATAATACATGACCTGCCCTTCCCAGTGCCTCATGTTCAGGATGTTAGCTGAGGGGAGCAGGGGTTCCTCCAGCGCTGTTTCCTCAGCATCCCACACAGCCATGCATTGCAGCAGGCAGATTTTCTCTCTAGCACTTCAACTCTCAGCCAGTTGACAGGTCAGTCTACCGGGCCCGCACAGATCAACAGGCACTCTGTAACTTCTTAGATCAATCATCATTAAGACGTTTTTTAAGAATACTACAGATCATCAGTGTACAATTAGAGAAATAAAATTAAACATCATACCAAAGCACTGCAACTAAGGAGTCCTAAGTTAAAACGTGTTGTAAAGACAGAGTGTTGCTTTATCTTCAGCAAAACAGGTCATCTCGTGCTACTTAAACACGAATACTTTCTCTCACCAGTCTTAGAAATTGCATTCTAAGAAATATGTGTAATCATGCTGCTGTATCACCCTGTGCTTACCTGGTTTTTTGTTGGTGGTGTGTTTTGTCCAGCATTTTTAGAAATGTGTTCATTGCTTGAGACAGTAATCTTGAGTATTCAAAGATCCGGTCTAGTCCTCCTGCTAGCCACAAATCTTACTAATTATATGAATTTAGGCAAGATGTTTAAATTTCGTGATACCTCATTTTCTTATCTAAAAAAATGAAGTGTTTCTGAGCTCAAATTCTATAACTGTATAATAACAGGTGGCTTGAGAAATCACATGGGAAATAAGTAGTGTGGTCAGGACCAGAATCTGCTTCCTCCTTCCTTTCATTCCCTGGATACAAAAGAAACATTTCCAAACATCTTTTCTCAGGCTTCCTAGAGATCCTTAATTGCCAAATATCAGAAAAGTAAACCATATCAAAATATTATTAGGTAAGGAATACTGTTCAGTTATCTATTTTAAAGGAAGACATCCCAAGAAAAGAGAAAATTTATTTGGCTTTTATATTATTATTTGTAAATATCAACAGTAGAATGTTTATTTGGACTGATAACAGAGTTGTTTTTTGGAAATTGATTGTACATTGAGAAACTTGGCCATGTAGCAGAACAGATGTTTCCATTTGTATAAAGAACAATGCAAAAGTCCTTCTTTGGATAAAGCCTGTGGTACATGCTCAAAGTGCCCTGAATTGGGTACACTCTCACATGACTACCTAATCTGAGAGTTTTGTTGTTGTTGTTGTTGTTGTTGTTGTTGTTGTTATTGTTTGGTTGTTTTCAGCTTGTTTCCTTTACTACAAGGTCCCTTACTATCTAATTGATATTTAAAGAGTTGCATATGTTTCTAGTGAATTCACCATTCCTTAAAAAAAAAAACAATGATCTATTAGAAATTAATTCACGGGGCTGGGGATGTGGCTCAAGTGGTACCGCGCTTGCCTGGCATGCATGCGTCCCGGGTTCGATCCTCAGCACCACATACCAACAAAAATGTTGTGTCCGCCGAGAACTAAAAATAAATAAATAAATAAATATTAAAAAAAAAAAAAGAAATTAATTCACCAGAGTATTCACTATACTTTTCTTCAGTTTCTATTATTAATAATGACATTTGACTATGTAGAATTTTTAATATTAATTGGAGAGAATTTTAAGGTTATTTAACTAGGTGAAGGGGGAGAGGAATGTACTCTGCTTAGAAGCAAAATAATACTGCTTTATATTTGTTATACCTGAGAAAATGACATCCTAGGTCATCAGCAAGTTTGAGAAACTAGTATTAACCTTGCTGAAGGTTTTATTTTATTTTCCATTTAAGTATTACACAATGAAAATGTTTATTTTAAGTTATTATATGGTCATTGCTGTCATGAAGATTCAAGGGAAATCTCAGATCTTTGGTTGATAAGCAACTATTTCATCTAATATTGTGATGATTTACCCTTCATTTGTTCCTTGGTGTAGAAGGTCAATATAATGTAGCTTTAAGTCTTCTAAATCTCATTAAATGTTAATGAAAGTAATTTTGTGTCCAAACTGACTTTTTAATTCAAATGGAAAATCGGGAGGACAGTTAGTACATGCTGTGTCCTGTCTGATCATCATACCAACAAAGAGGTTAGCTGAACCTAGCCATGATTCCACCCTAAGAGATGTAGACTAGTGATCCCCAGGATTATTAATAATCAGACTTAGTCTTTATTGGGAAGTATTAATACCAGTTCTACCTACTCAAAACTATATTTTCATATAGATAGATAGATAGATAGATAAATAGATATAGATATGGCTGATATGAACATTATACATTATATATATATATATATATATATATATATATATATATACTCTTCAACATCACATGGTACCCCATAAAGATATATAACTTTTATCAATTAAAACCCATGTATTAAAAAAATCTCTCACTTCTGCTTGGAGAAATCCTTATATTCTCTATCAATGTCATATGCCAGAAGAAATGCAGATGGTTTAATTATAAAAGGTTGATAATTTTGAATGTTAGATAAGTTTTGCATTAAAGTCTTCTCATCCCTGTGATCGTTATCATTGCCAAATTCTTCCTCCCATTAGTAACAAAATCTGATGCTCTACATCCTTTTCATCTTCTGAATTAAATTTTAATTGTTCCAAAAGATAGACTGTTCAATCCTCGGAGACTAAGGGCACGTATCTGTATAAGTCTCATAAAAACTCTGGACGATTTCATTAATCTTTTTTCTTCCCACTGTCAGTTCCCTAGAAGGCTTTATTCAGCCCAGACAGCATTCTTCAGACCTACCATTAATCTTTTCTTCCCCAAACTATTTTCTTGCTTTCTCAGCATTCTCTGAGCAAAATTTTCGAGCCCAATAAAATACAAGTGTTTTGTTCTTACTACCAATGTCTAGCAAGTGATTTCAACTTTAGTTTTTCTAGTTTTGAGTAGGTGGAACTGGTATTAGTACTTCTCAATAAAGACTAAGTCTGATTATTAATAATCCTGGGGATCACTAGTCTACATCTCTTAGGGTGGAATCATGGCTAGGTTCAGCTAACCTCTTTGTTGGTATGATGATCAGACAGGACACAGCATGTACTAACTGTCCTCCCGATTTTCCATTTGAATTAAAAAGTCAGTTTGGACACAAAATTACTTTCATTAACATTTAATGATATTTAGAAGACTTAAAGCTATATTATATTGACCTACACCAAGGAACAAGTGAAGGGTATATGTTGTAGTGTATATATCTTTATATAGATATAGATATATACATTGTATAATGTTCAAATCAGAAAAACCTTATGTATCTTCTCCAACATTTATAATTTTCTTGTAGTGAAAACATTCAAAATCCTTTCCTCTAGCTTTTTGGAAATATACAGTATATTATCATTATCTATATTCATTCTACTGTGCAGTAGAACAGCAGAACTTGTTTCTCTTATTTAACTATAATTTAGTACCCACTAATCAACTTTCCACATTCCTAATTCCCTTCTACTGTCTCAAGCCTCTAGTAACCACTATTCTACTCTCAACTTATGTAAAAATTAGCTTTTTTAGATTCTACATGAGTGAAGGCATGCAGAATTTATCTTTTTTGTAACTGGCTTATTCACTTAATGATTTCCAGTTCCATTCATATTGTCAAAAATGACAAGGTTTTGTCCTTGCATTCCATTGCATAGGAGGGTTATGTTCTTAATGATAGACAATTGAAGATCAACTCAAGTATTTTGACTACTGGTTTGTATCCTTTTTGAGACATATGCTTTCATTAAGTTTATATCAAAATCAGTGGCACAGGCCTATAGTCCAAGCCAGTCTCAACAAATAGTGAGAACTTCATCAACTTAGCAAGACCCTGTCTTGAAGTAAAATAAAGAAGACTGGGGATGTAGTCAATGGTAGAACAACCCTGGCTGGGTTCAATCCCCAGTAAAAAAAAAAAAAAAGAACTAGCAAGTCCTAAATAAATGTGAAAATGTGATTTTTAATAGAAATGAAAGTTAAGTAGCTTAGCTTTTGGAAAGTTCTTATACTTTTAATAATTACCAGAATCTCCTTTTAAAGGATGTATTTGAAGTCTTAAATTTGTAAAAATTCAGATATTCAGAACAGGAAATGAATTATGGTGAAGCATGGTGCTCATTGGATCACAGGATCATGACCTGATCACAGGTAGCAAAGTGTCCCTGTTTTCCATAGTCTTCAAAACAAGCTATTCAGTATTTTCCCATCCCACTTAAAAATTTGTCAAACGAATGTCAGGCTAAACAGTGCTTCTCAATGTGTGGTGCCTGACCAGCAGCAACAGGAGCTAGGCACTTATTAGAATCGTACACTCGGAGGCTCTACCCCAGGCCTGTTGAAACAGGAACTCTAAGGATACAGTTCAGTAACTGCACTTCAACAAGACCTCCAAGGAATTATGATGCACACTAAAGGTTTGGGCTAAATTAAGAAGCTAGTGTATGCTTGTACAAGCAGAAGTGCCTTACTTCTACTTTGGTAGCCTTTTGGAGAAATAAGCTTACTGTCAAAAAACTAGAATTTTTTTTCAAAAAGAAATTTTTTAAGAAGTTTTCAGTCAAAAGATTGTATTTAACTATCTAGATTAAGTGTTTATAATATCTCCCTTTTATGAAAGAGTGAAAGGAAAAGAAAATGAGGTCACTTCTCTTGATACAGTTATATTGCTCTCTCCCACTCCCACTTTGTGCTTTTAACAAAATGCCCACATCTTAAAAAGCAGGATGAGTTTGGGCTTCATATGGAAGGAGAAATATAGCATGGAAATTAAGAAAGCAGGCTGGGGGACTGACATTGCCAAATTCAAATTCTGACTCTGTCACTTTATAACTTGGGTATCTTGGACAAATTCCTAACCTTCTCTGAGTCTCTTTAATCATCTGTGAAATGTGGGTCAGCATGGTTCCCAGTCCATGTGATTGCAATAAAAGTATATAGTACCTAATACTTGAGTATCAGTCAATAAATTCTAGCTACCATTATTTTTAACTTTAAGAGAATAGAAAATATAGTATACTGTCCACTTGAATGAAGTAGAAGTACAAGGAATCCCCAACTACATCATTTTTATTATTTGTTTGTTTGTTTAACCAATTTATACAATGAAGTTTTTTTTCCTTAAGAAAAGATTATATAAAGTTTCACCATATGGTTTGGCAATTCCACTTCTGGGAAAATACTAAAACAAATTGAGAGCAAGGACGCAAAGAGATGTTTATTTGTTTTTTTGTTTGAATGTTTGTTTTGATTGTTGTTTGGTGATTTATATTTGACCCTTTTTTATTTTCCACATTTTACATTGGTACATTATAGTTGTACATAATGATGGGATTCGTTGTTGCATAATTGTTTGTGCACACATTGTACAAATATAATTTGACCAATAACACTCCCCAGCACTTCCCCCACCCCCTCCCCGCCTTCCACCTCTTGGTCCCTTCTTTCTACAAATCTCCCTTTCATGTTGGGAGATCCACACCCACCTTTCTTTTTCTCTTTGTTCTCTAGCTTCCTCAAGAGACATGTGACCCTTGACCTTCTGAGGCAAACATATTTGTACACTTGTGCTCACAGTTGTACTATTCACAGTAGCCAAAAGCTAGAAATAACCCAGATGTCTATTACGAGATGAATACATAAACAAAATGTATGGTATATGCAGACAATGGAAAATCATTCAGTCTTTTTTTGGTGGGGTGTACCAGGGATTGAACTCTGTGGCACTCGACCACTAAGTCATATCCCCAAACCTATTTTATATTTTTTTTAGAGACAGGGTCTCCCAGAGTTGCTTAGCACCTCACTTTTGCTGAGGCTGGCTTTGAACTGGTGATCCTCCTGCCTCAGCCCCCTGGGAATACAGGGGTGTTCCACTGAGCCCGGTTTACTCAGTCTTAAAAAGAAATAAATTTGATATATGCTACAGCATTAATGCCAAGTGAAATAGCCAGATACAAAAGACAAATACTGTATGATTCCAATTAATGGAAATACCAATATTAGTCAAATTCATTAAAAAGGAAAGGAGTGGTTGTTGGTGGCTAGGAGAGAGGGGAATGAGAAATTGTTGTTTAATAGGTACAGAGTTCCCAGTTTGAGATGATGAAAAAATTCTGGAGCTGGATTGTGGTTGGTGATGGTTGCAGCTAGAAGGTAAATGTAACTCATGCTACTGAACTGAGCATTTAAAAATGGTAAAATGGTTAATGTTAAATATATATTTACCACAATTTTTTTTAAGTTTTAAGCCATTGAAATTCATCAAAAGTGTCTAGGTTTGATTGAAAGACCTTTTATTTATGGTGGATGTTAATACTCAGTCTTTTTTCCCCCTTTTTAATCACTGTGATTGCCCATGTCTTCAAATGATATAAACTAGTATGACATAAAAGCCTTGTAACTCTGAAGTAAAAAAGGATATCATATACTACTTCTTGAAATAGTGATCAACAGCAAAAACTAACAAACAAAAAATCCCATTTGAAAAAAAAAAGTTGCTATTTAGCACGGTAAAAATGAAATAATACCTCCCAGCATTAGTGAAACTCGTCTGTTAACAAGACTTTTTGGCCTTGATAAGTAAAACAAAATTCTCTGAACTTTTGTCTTTATTGATTTCTGTTAATCCCAGTGAACTATTAAAAACTATAAAAAATGTGACTATATGATCACATTTACTGATATGATGTCATGCCAAAAGCAATGCGCCAGGAGTCACTGTTTGGCCTTTGTTCTCCAGATTTGGTTACTAACCTGTGTGTCAGTGATTCTCGTTTCTCGTAAACCACTCACCCACCTCTACACAGACGTCTTTATGTCTCCCACTCCACATTCCTACCTTGGTACTGGACACATCTTCAGCCCTCAGTTAGTATTTGCTCAACTGAGCCAATTAAAATAGTTGATATTATCATAATTTGGAATGGAATTGAAATTGTCCGAGGAAACACTTCCAATATGGAATTTGTTTGTTCCTGGCAGAGCCTGAGGAAAACTGGCTTTAGAATTGTCATAGTATCTTTCACCCTATGTGCACTTTTGATCAGGGATAATCTCTAAATTGAGATCTGGTCACAGGGGAGCCTTTACATCCAAAACGGCAGCTGAAAAAGAAATGTCTTCAGAAGCTAAGCACGGCTGAAAGTCTGCCTGGCTGAGAAAAAATAATCGGTGAAAATTGGAGTGTTCACACTCTACAATGCCACTTCCCAAAGTGCAGAGCTTGCCTGCAATGTCAAGTGCTTACCACCTCCTTCCTGGTGTACTTTAGATCAGTGATCTAATCTCCTGTTGCAGCTAAGTGGAACCTGGCCACCTTCCTGTATGCCAGCATGTACCTTAAAAACCAAAGACAACTTGGCACCTTAAAAAGCCTCTTCTCCCCTTCCTCCACTCTTCTCTCCTGTACCCTCCACCCACACACCAGCACACGGCAGCCGTGGGTTTCCTCAGCCTGGTACACTAGATGCCTCTTTTATTGCATGTTGTGGCAGGAGAGGAGGATTAAATTACTGAGGCTGTCAGAAAGGACAAGCACTCTGCCATACATTATCATTATCACTCGCTTCTTGGGTGAAAAAAAATGCAGTAAATCCCTCAAATACAAAGCAATAAAGACCGCTGGCTTTTACTGTCATGACTGCCAGTGCCATTAACAGGCAGTGACAGTGATGTGGCACTCTTAGATGTTGCTTGTATCTTTTCTGACAGTGTGCACATAAACCTGCCAGTGACATGACATTAGATCACATGACTATTCAGACTTGATTCTGGTTTCTGGAGCTGTTTTCTTTTCCCAGGCATACAAGCAAGGTGGCATAACTTGTGTCTTTAAAAACAGGTATTTATAAAAATACAGAATGTCCTAATGTGGCATATTCCTGAGTGACTTCTTCTTGTGCATTTTTTTTCTTTTGATATAGTGATCTACGTGGATGAGGAAAACAACCAAGCAAAGAGAGACATCTTAAAAGCTATACTACAAAACCAAGAAATGCCTAATAGAAGGTATATTTAAGAAGTTTGAATTATCTTATGTTTTATATAGAGTAGATAACTTTAGCGTGATGTGGTTTAAAAAAGGGAAGGAGGCAAAGATGAGAAATCAGAACATATGGGTTCTCTGACTCACTCTGTGTGCTTGAGTGGAGTTCATGACTTCTCTGGGTCTCTTATCTCCAGTGGCCCTGCCTATCAGACAGACTGACCAACTGTGGGGATGCCAAGTGCTTTGAAGACCAGAACGCTGTGTAGTGTGTAGAAAGTATAACGTTGCCGTTCAAGTGTAACTGTAAAGGACTCAACAGTTGAAGGAAACACCACAGACTGGGGTTTAAATTTCTGTTCCATCACCTACTTGCTGTCTGACCTTGGACAAATTACTCAGCCTCCTGTGCTTCATTCTCTTCATCTGTAAAATGGAGATGATGATGATGCTGTCTAGGGTTGCTATGAGGACTAGATGAGATGTGTGTAACACGGATAGAACTGCACCTGACACACAGTACGCAGTGAATGTCCACTGCCTTCATTGTTAAGCAGTAGCATTTTGAACAGCTCATCAGCCTTTCAGACTGACTTGAATCTTACTATCTTGTTTAATAATTCATATTATTTTCCAGATGCCTTTTTTTATTTGAATAGGACACTTTGCAATTCTGGTTAGTAGAGTAGATAAATCCTTTTCATAAGGAAAAGACTGATCTTAAGAAGTTAATATTTTCTGTGTGAGCTCTGTCCATGTCAGCCCCTGAGCTATTTCACCAGTGTTTTTCTGGCTCCTCTCCCTTGGCCTGGGTAGACCCTTTATCAGTCCATTATCCTCTTTTCCTTGCCTTTGTGACCCCGAGATTCCATAGCCTCAAAAATGATGCTCATCTGAGAAAGAGAAAGTGAATGTTAAAGACACTATGTTCGGGGCTGGGGTTGTGGCTCAGTGGTAGTGCACTTGCCTGGCATGTGTGAGGCACTGGGTTCGATCCTCAGCACCACATATAAATAAATAAAATAAAGGTCCATTGAATTAAAAAAAAAAAAAAAACTTAAAACAAAAAAAGATGCTATGTTCTTCAAAAGAGCTTCCAATCTAGTATTTTCTGTTTCAAGAAGACAGACTGGAATTCTTAGCTCTCGGGATCTAAGAGTACCTTTCTCGTTGGCTTCTTGAAATAGAGGTTCCACTTTTTCCAGGATTCTAATCACTCCAGTTTGACTTGTCTAATTCCCATTTTTCAGCTTCTTTCAATACCCCCCATAAACCCCCAGTCTCCCAGAGGTATCCCAGCAGATCACCAACCTCACTTTGCTCCCCCCCCCAGGTCTACAAGGCAGCTAAGCCAACAAGCCCAGCCATCACTGATAGGGTTGAGCTCTGTCCCCATGTGCCAATCCTGGACCAGGCTTAGTAGTCTCTTTAGTCCTTTGTCTTCTCTGTGTCCTTATTGTTTCTGGAATGATAGAGCATGTTGTAAGTGACACTACTCCTTGAGGGAAAATGACTTTGTTTCTTCAAACATGTGGGAGGTTTTTAATTATTTTTAAAAGGCAGATACTTTCCTTTCAAACCTGCCTTTGCTCAGAAGACCCACTTGTTTATACCATAATAGGTAAAAAGAAAAAAGTCCATAGTAACTGTGATGATGCCCCCTGCCATCATTGCTTCTCTAAGAAATGTCCAAACACCTCGCCACAGAGACATAAACATTTGTGTTCTTTTTTAGCAAAACTGAGAGAGGTGTCACACGTGCCACAACTGTTGAGTGAGCACTTGGAGTGCTGACCTTCGTGGGAGAGGATGGCCTCTACCCTCCTAAGGAAAATAAGAGTGACATTTACTTTTTCCAGGGCCAAAGCCCATTATTGTTCCAGTGCATGTTCTCAACTTTTCTAAGTACTCAGAGGTCATGTTACTTCACCTTACTTCAAGTAGCTCCAGGTTTATGATGGCTCACTCCCTCCGACTGCAGCCCTGGTCCAAACTGGTGGTAACTTACAAAGCCACAGTAAGAGAAGTCTTCCAGTCCTCCTGGACATGTCTAAACTTAGAGACATTGCACAATTGTTTATAGCACCTTTCCACACTGCCCTGCATTATAATTGGAATTTACAAGTGACACCTTGAAAGAGAGGTAACATATGGAGATGGGACTTGAGAATGATTTACTTGAACTTATTGTTTTGACACTGACTCAGTTCTTTTAGTTTTAGTTTTTCTCTGTAGCAGTATTCTATTGAGCAGATCCACCACTGAGGAAGACAGGCTATGATAACAAGTAAACCAATTACATATTGTGACAATTAGTAATAGAGAATTTAAAAAGTTAAATGCTAAGAGAAAATGACAGTGATGGCAAATCCAAAGAGGTGAATTCAAGCTGATTTAGGAAGGGTGAGAGGACCCAGTTACTGCACAAGAGCCCAGGAAGGACCATCCCAGGCCAAGGGGATTCCAGGCAGGAAGTAACGTGCAGTGGGCATCCTAGGACCAGGCAGGACAGTTAGCAAGGCTGTTCTCTGTCAAGAAAGTCCCAGGAGCTAGAGGAGGAGCAGCTGGGGAGCACGATGCGCTCACCTCCACTGGGGACTGCCATCTGCTCCACTTATGTGCACAGCCAGGTCCTCAGCCTGGGAGCCTCTTGGGGACGCAGAACAGGTCTTGCCTCTTTGTTCTGGCAGAGCAGAGGTAAGATGTAAGGTGTCTGTGAGCACACAGTGTGGCCACACTGTTTTTACCTTTAAGATTGTTCCAGTGAACTTTCCTCCTTTTTGAGCTTAACTTTACAGTTTAACAATTTTATTTTTGCTATCTTATTTTGCTCTCTGTATAAAGGCAGAAATGTTTCATTTTTACACTTCTAGCCCTTTCTCTAGAATTGGGAACATTTTCTTTTTTCTCATTTTCTCTCAGATTTCTCTATTTTCTGTTCAACGGAAGTAATAGCCTGCATTTGTAAAGTGGTGTAGATATAATTCTTAAATGTGAGGTTAAAATTTATCGGATATAAAGATACATGAAATAACCAGCCATGGTGGTGCATGCCTGTTATCCCAGAGACTGAGGAGGCTGACCAGCCTCAGCAACTTGGACCTTAAGCAATTTAGCAAGACCCTGACTCAAAAATTAAAAGGATGATGGATGTGGCTATAGTAAAACAACCCTGGGTTAAAATTCTTAATACCAAAAAATAAGGAAATAAAATTTTTGTTAAAGATACTTAAAATACATGAAAACAGCACAACATTCCTGCAATCTTGGTAGCCTCTGTCTCTGCGTAAGTTTGTGTTGTAAAAGGTGTATCAGTTGTCATTTCTAATTCCTTGCGTTCCAATCACGTTCATTTTAGGACAAATTCTGTGATCTTCAGTCATTTTGTTTAAATGAGTGATATAGCCAATGTATAATTTGGGAATCTGACTAACTTTTTAATTTAAACAAGATTTTCTCATGCCAACTCCTTTCTCTTCCCTACAAATATAGAAGCTAAAGCTGCTCTGCCTAGATTTTAAATAGGAATAATAAATGAACAAACATTTATTCAGTGTTTACTATGTTCCAATCACAGTTTACTCATATCTTCTCCAAGAACCCTACAAAATAGGTATAATTATCCCCATTGCACAACTAAAGAAACTGAAATCAGAGATTAAATAATTTGTCCAAAGTCACACAGTAGAAAAGCAGGAATGTGAACCAAGAATGGGTGCCCTAAACCATGCCATCTTATTAATCCCTCTATTTTATATATTATATAAAATATACATTTTACCCACTTGGAAGGCCTGGGTCTGTACTCTTCATAGTCATTGTGTGACTAAGTGTTAACTTTGATTGTGACTTAGGGATTTCTATTTTCTAATCAAAACATTGCTAGCTAAAAACAGGAACTTCATAAAGGAATGAAAAGCTGAATGTTTATCTTTAGGAAATTGGTTAAAAATATTGTCATGTTTACCTATAAGCATTTGGAAAGGATTTTATTTGTATTTTTCAAGGCATGATTTCTCAGAGACTTGGATTTTTATGTTTCTTGTTTTGTTTCTGATTTGGGATAGATACATTTCGAAAGTTTAAGATGGTAAAGTTTACAAGCATCCGTGGTTTAAGCTATGCTGCCAAGACATATCAAAAGAGTACTTAACTGTAAATTCCTGTCATTT
Source organism: Marmota marmota marmota (assembly GCF_001458135.2). Lineage (NCBI taxonomy): Eukaryota > Metazoa > Chordata > Mammalia > Rodentia > Sciuridae > Marmota > Marmota marmota. The sequence goes on from NW_026000221.1 coordinate 24,257,266, forward strand.
AGTCAATCCAAGTGTGTTTGGCCTCAACACAAGCCACTAATTCAAATCAGTTCCATCAGAACCCTACAATTATGTGTCTAAAAGTAAAATAAAACATGGATTCTATGATGGTAAGTCAAGAGATTGCTAAGTAATACAAACATTTGATATAGCTGTTGGGCAGAGCTACAACATTTATCTAACATGGTTCAGAATGTTGCCCAGGGAGCATGATCCCTACATTTTGTAGAACACACACAATTGGTTAAATTACTTAGTACCAACTCCAGAGGTTGTGCATTGCTAAAGAAAATGGGACATTTTTTTTTTCTGTAGAAAATGCTGATCATGTAACCTCATGGTCTTTATTCACTTCATCCTTTTAGTCTTAAAAGTTAAGATACCAAAACATTATCAGACCCAGGCACAGTGGCACATGCCTGTAAGCAAGGAAGCTGAGGCATAAGGATTGTAAATTATGAAGCCAGCCTCAGCAATTTAGTGAGGCCCTAAGCAAGACCCTGTCTCAAACTTTTTTTTAAAAGGGGTAGGGGTAGGGGGTGGGAATACGTAGTTCAGTGATAAAGCACCCTGGGTTCAATACCCAGTACCAAAATACATACACACATATATATGATTAGACGTTGTAGAATAGACCAAACATCCCGTCTTTCTCTTTGTCTTAGATTCTAGAGATAAATGCCATTTAGTGCTTAGAAAGTGGATTAACGTTCAGTTGAAGGTTAGGTATACTATAACAATTCTAATAGTTAATTTAAGAACTTAACTAACCTGTAACTTTCTTTTATTGAGATCATTGGAAATGTCTGGATTTCATACCTAGTGGCAGTTTTGTTTCTTAGAGACTTCTCACTTGGTGGTGATTTTCTCTGTCCTCTGTTCTCAGTGTTCGTTTCACCGTTGTCACCGACCCCCCAGAGGATGAACAGGATCTGGAGTGTGAGGACATTGGCGTTGCTCATGTTGACCTCGCTGACATGTTTCAGAAAGGGAGAGACATCATCGAGCAAAATATCGATGGTATGAGTGGAAGTGTTGCTCAGTTTGCACAACCAACAACTGCTAAAGTCCAACTGTTTATTAAAACCTCTGTGCTGGCTACAAGGGAGCTGAGTCACATCAACTGAGTCCTTTGCAACTCCAACTAATGTCCCCCTATATCTCTCCCCTTGCCCTCGCCCTCTGCTTTCCTTTAAACTGATAGAAATTTTAAAATAATTATTACCCAAGGAAGTATTCATTTTTTTAGTATGGGGTGAGAAGGTGAAAAAAGTTGAGTTTCGTTGTTGCTGCTGACATTGTTCATGGAAGTCTCATGTCAGCTATGGCACTTCACCCTTAAGAGTGATTAAGGTAGTCTCTTTCTCGAGTTTTCTCTGTAATTCAATGTTACAGCCCAGTGATTTAGTACCTCTAGCAACCAAGTAGGTTTGCTCACTCATTCCCCACCAGGACTCAACAGAAGTAGGGGCTTCCTGACAAAATCTGCTCTCTCAAGTTGTCATTTCACCAGATATGACACCCAACAGTGCTTCATTCCTACCTTCTCTTCCTATATGACATACTGATAACATGCTGGAAGAATTGTGCTTTATGAATCAGACTTTTACCAAGAGACTAGAGATGTAGCTCACTGGTAGAGTGCTACCAGTGGTTAGAGCCCCAGCAATGCAATTTTTAAAAATAAATAAATAAATAAGTAGTTAACAGACTTTTGACAGTCATAATCAGAGAAGGCCTGAGCTATTTACAATAAATGGAGAAATTCCCAAAAAATAAAAAAGTAAAGATTGATTCCAATCTCATTTGTTAAGTTAGAACTGTCTCTGAAAAGATGTCCCTAGCTTATTTACTTCCTGGCTCATGCATTCAGCATACACTTAATTGAGCACCTCTTAAGTGCCATCCATTGGTTCCTACATGGAGCTGCTTGTCCTGGATGTGTGTCAAGTGCTCAAAAGTTAGAATTTATCCAAATAACTAACCAAATTCACCAAATAACCAGATTAGAAGACTGTTCTGGGAAATCCCTCCAAAGTATACATTGCTAACCTTTGGCAGTTGCTCATAACTTTGGCACTGAAGAAAAAGAGGAGAGGAATAAAATATTTATCCCAATCCCATTAAGGATTCACAGGATCAAGGGAGTCAGACAAAAGTGACTAAAACTATCTCTGCTTTATATTCTTGATCTCTATTTTTCCAATCGATTCTGTTTAGCAACCCACCTTCTCTTCCTGTGAGACAAGTGACAAAAATGGACTGACACAGTGATTGTTATGACCACATTTTGGGAACAAGCCGGAAGATTGGGTACTGGGTCAGGTCAGGATCTTAATGCCTTGTCATCTGTCACTTAGAAGTGAGCAGTCCCAAAGGAGAGGTGAAAACTCAGGAGAGTGAGCTGGGACCATTTGTGCCACTGTGCTCCCAGCTGCTCTTTCTCCACCTAAGCCCTCGTGTACCAAGTTTAGCTTGAAGGCCTCCTTACAGATTTTCTTGAAATTAAAATACACGCAGAGCTGAATGCAGTGGACAAGCCTGAGGACCCAGCTATAAGGAGGCTGGGGCAGGAGAATGACTTGAATCCAGGAGTTCAAGGCCAGCCTGGGCAGCATAGCAAAATCCCATCTCTTAAAACAAACACGCGCGTGTGAGCACACACACACATGCACACACACACGTCGGGCACAGGAGTACGCATCTATAATCCCGCTACCTCAGAGGCTAAGGCAGGAGGACCACAAATTCAAAACCAGTCTGGGCAACTTAGTGAGATGTTGTCTCAAAATAAAAAGGGTTGGGATGTAGCTTAATAGAACCCTGTTGGGTTTGATTCCAAATACTGCAGAAACACACGTACAAGCAGTTATTAAAGTTCAAGGAATATAAACAGGAAGTACAAAGACTCATAAGTGTTGTGAAACTTACAAAGTCTAGGATTCTGGCCTTGGACTACTAGGTCATTGTCCACAGAGTGTTGAATCAGCATCCTGCAGGGTCAAGCTTGGAGAAGTCCAGTGGCCTACTTTTGGGGCACCACTCAAAGCACTGGCCCCTCTGCTGAGAAAAGCCAGTATACATTCAAAAAGTTCCTGGGCCTTTGGAGCCATTCCATAGACTTAAGATTGCTGGGCCTACCGATTTGACTTTTCCTAAATTCATGTAGAATATACTTTAAATGAAATGTTTTCTTTGGAAAGGTAAATAACCAGTTCAAATCACAATCATGTGACCTCTTTACAGTGGTTTGCATTCTGAAATTTGTTATTATACTGGACATTAAAACAGATTCTACTTTGTCATCATATTTTAGTCCTTTTTAGACCTTTCATTTCTTACTAGCTTAGAAATTTCGATTCTGTGTGGGAATTGTCCAGAAGCTTTCTCACTAGGTGAACTTTAGGGTTAGATCGTTAGTTTGAGCTCCACAAACAGTATGTAAATGCAACATATCTAAATTGCACATCTTCAAAGATCAGCTTTATGTTTTAGATTTCTGAGATGCCAGTGAATTTTAGGCTTTTACAAGAGCTCTTTTCATCTTCTCAACTACTGTTTCAGCTACTTCTCTCAAGAAACATCTGATGAATGGCACTAACACTTTTCTGCTCTTTTCTCCCTAGTTTTTGATGCACGAGCAGATGGTGTAGGTATTGGCAAGCTCAAGGTAACAGTTGAAGCTCTCCATGCCCTACAGTCTGTCTACGAGCAATGCAAAGGACTAGGAGTCTTAAAAGGACCTGCTCCAGAGGCATCTCCTACTTCTGAGTAAATGCTCACTTGAAGTTTCTGGATGAGATTGTGTGTAATTACTCTGGTTTGTATAATCTATAATTCATGGGAAGCAGGGAAGCAGGAGTCCTGGGTTTGAAATGTTCAAGTTTTGTATAGTTTTTCATTTGTTTATTTTGCTATTCCCTCCTTCCCCTGACTGCTGCCCCTCAGGACTTCAGTTCTCCACAATGGGCAGCACCTTCTCAATAATTTATACCTCATGATAGCATGAGAAAGCCTATTTGCATTTTCAACATTTTCTTATGAAGAACTGAAATGCAATTCCCATTTTTATTTTTAATAAGCAAAAACATAAATCTTAGAAAACCTATGAAAGAGAAGATACTTTTATGTTATCCCTAATCGTCCCACTAAATGGAATGCTTATGATTAGCCTCATTAAGAGTTTTATACTGTGAAGATTTTATTAGAAGCAATATATGAAAATTACTTGGATTAATGTGTTAATCTTTCTCTTTAAAATGCTAATATCCATTTTATGCACATTAAAGCTCAGTATGCATTTTCTTTGATGCATGCAGTTTCTATCAATTAAATATAAAGAAGGAGACTTGGCACTAACTTACTAGATTACCAAGTTTTTTGTTTTTCTTTCTTAAAAATTATAGTTCTTCCTGTTTGTATTATTTTCATGTATTCGTATTGGTGATAGGGGACCCAGGGATATATGTGTATAAAGAAAAATGATGGATAGATGGATGTGAAATTTACATTTTGAAAACTTAGCTCATGACATAGAAATTATTTAAAGTGTGACTCAAATTCCGATATGCTTAGTTAGACCTGAAAGGAGTATCTTTTTATCATTTTTTAAATTTACATCAAGCTTAGACAATGCTGGGGTGTATCTGGATAACCAGATCCTCAAAAAGCAACTCAGAAAGTTAATTTTCTAGCTTTTACCCAATCTCACTGAAGGATTTAATTGATATTTTTAATGGAGCTGTGAATCAATGCTGCAAAGGAATTGTCTCTAGAGGTCTAGGATATAATGCATTTCATTTTTTAATTTACTTTTTTATTTGTCATTTTCTTCAAAGGATTTTTATAGGCTGTGGGTTTTCACTGTTTGCAAACAGGCTATGTTCCTTCTTAAGCATATGTAAAGTATTCAGGGAGATAAGTAATTTATTAAAATCTACCTAATTTGCCGTGATATATTAAATCTCTGCTTCAGTGATCACAGACCATTTCATTTAGAGAATTAGGCATTCCCTCTTTGTGTGATTAAAGCTCTGGAAAATGAGTTCTTTGCTCCTATTTGTGAACATTCAAAGCCTGCTAATGGCAAGAAGATGGAATAGATTATGAGACAATTCATTACAGTTCAACAGGAAAAAAAAAGCAGCTATAATGCAAAAATGCAAGTATGAATATCTGCATATAGTTTGAACCATCTGTGCTCTAATGGCTTCAATAATGACTCTCGTCTTTAGGAGGCTTTGAAATGACATCCGTACAATATTAATTTGTTGATGTACATTGCGGGACCAGTAGAGTATGATCTGACCACAGAAATCTATAAATTCTGTCTCTACCATTGAGCCTCCCTATCCTGGGGCCTGCCATCTCCAAGGAGAAGCTTGTTCTCATCAAACTCTGCAAATCTTCCTAACAGCTCATTCCTCTGGAACCTTCTAGAGACCACAAACATCTGCAGACAAAACCTCTCCAATCCTAGTAAACAACCACATGTTTGTTGTCACTTCAGCTGGCTCTGAGCTCATCTTTTTGGCCTCTCTTTCTAGCTTTCTTTGGCTTTATGCAGTTACAGTGTCATTAAGGCCCATAATATTCCCTCCAGTAATTTAAAACAGCCAGATTATACCCTGGGATTAACTGAGTGGTTTTTGAGACATTTATTGTGGTATTCTCCCAGGAGGTTTGTATTATTGTTTTAAAATGTTACATCCCAAACTAAATACCCTTTCTATAGGGAAAAGAACTGGATTGCACTGACTTCTTAGGATCTTCAAGTAAAGAGGGCAAGTTTTTATTAGGAAACTTCTGGGAGCTATTCAGCGGTACAGAATGTATGTCTCAGATAAGATTAGAGAATTAGCCATGTTTCTGTTGTGTTCATGTGTACTAGAATATAATATCAAAGACTTCTCTTCTGGTTTTAAAATACTCAGCTTCAATTCTTGCACACTTTCACAACATTCATTTTCACACACAATGGCTGCTGACACATATCAAAGTGTGTCAGTAGTATTGAGTGCTATCATATATGGAAGTCCCTTGGGATATTTTTGTGTTTGTCTTGTGTTAACCAGAGTTCATTGAAAAGTTCATACCTTTTGGGTTCACAAATGATGGTTTTTTTCTCAGTGAGCCAAGCATGATCCATTAAGTGTGACTAGAGTGAGGAGCTGTCAGGAGCAGCCTTGCCACACAGACACTCTAGTTCAAGGTGAGGCTTGGATGAACTTAACAGCTTTTAGTGTAACTACGCAGTACACTCAGCACTTTTTTGGGCGGTAATGCTTTTAGTTTGGAAATATAAATAGAGATGTAATGTGGTATGTGGGAGAGTGTATTTTACATGTTTTTTTGCCTACTGTAGTAGAAATGTCAAATTCCCAGCCACTGTCATGAGAAGCAGTTGACAAAAATAAGTCTTATGGTTTACAGTGTGGTTTACGTAGAGAACATTTCTCTTCACTCTCAGTTTCAACATGTTTTCTAAATTATCATGGTTTGTTGCCGTTTAACTTAAATTAGTTTTTTTAAAGAATAAATAGAGAATATGTTTAATCAAATAAAGAAAGGCCACATTGAAATTCTGCTGTTCCTGCCATTCATTTGTTACCACAAAACACAAATAATTTCTATGTGTTATGAAGAAGTGTGGGCTGAGAAGTGCTCATGTGATTGGGGAGGTTCTGCGTGCACCCATGTTCCCACAACAGAACATAAATTATTTTAGTAATCTGACATCAAGAGCTGTGACAATGAAAACCAGTTCTTACACATGTTCTAACAAGAATCTGATTAACATTTTTGTGGATATGGAAAATAACTTTTTTTTTAGTCAAACTGGCACTATTGCTGAATTTAGAATGCTTTCCTTATGTACTAAATAGCAAAATGTGAATCATGTCTGTGAACAAATATGAGAATAAAATGTCATCTTTGTGTAATACAAAACAACTGAGGGAGAGCTTTGGAGATATAAAATTATTGAATGATTGACAATATCAGGATGATAATTCATCCCCAACGATGAAAGTACATTTTTATAAGTCACTCATGCCTGAAGGCCTCCGACTACCTTAACAAAGAAAAACTAAACTCATGATTTATTAGAGATTGGGCAATATGCCTAATTAAATCCATGAATGGGAGCAGACGCAGCTTTATATCCCCTTTGTTCAGAACAAAAATAACTTCCAGGTCAACCAGAAAGCTAAAAAAATATCAAAGCAATAGAAACAAGTTGTTTAAAAACTAAAAATATAGAAGTAGAAAACACCTCCTCATCCTAATCTTTCTTATCTTGCAAGATAGAATTTTCACTTCCATTTCAAAGTGGCACCAGTGGAGTCCACCTTATAGTCTAACCTCCTGCAGAAGTGGGCCCATGTTACAGGTATAGGTGGCTTTGGTCCTTGCCCCTTCGTTTTCTACGTGACATTCACTAATACATTAAGTCGTGTTTCTCCTTAGGCCTTCTCAAGCGAACTCTGGTACTCTTAGACCGCGACCTCTGTTCTGAGGTGAATGCCTCCTGCCTTTCCCCCTTCTCACTCTGTAGAGATTCCTTTTCTCATCCTCTAACAGTGTCACCTCTGTCTTCACTGGACACTATTTTTTTTCTCTGTCTCTTTTTTTTTTTTTTAAGTGGTGCTGGGGATTGGAACCCACGGGGGCTTTACCACTGAGCTACATACATCCCTAGCTTTTTTAATTTTTTGACACAGAGTCTCATTAAGTTGTTGGGGATTGAACCCAGGTGTGCTTTACCACTGAGCTGCACCTCCAGGCCTTTTAATTTTTTATTTTGAGGTTTGCACTAAGTTGTTTAGGGCCTTGCTAAGTTGCTGAGGCTGACCTCGAACCTGAGATTCTTCCGCCTCAGCCTCCCAGGTCATGAGCATTACAGGTGTGCACCACCACACTGACCATGTTTTCTTTTTTGAGAACATCAGCAGCTTGGGCTGGGGATATAGCTCGGTTGGTAGAATGCTTGCCTTGCATCCACAAGGCCCTGGGTTCAATCCCCAGCACCACAAAAAAAAGAAGAGAAAATCAGCATCTTGATTTTCATATTTCTGTCATCTAAATTCCTCCTTCCATTTGCCTAGCCTCCTGTGCGTATTTTTCAAGTTCATCAAAGCACATTTTTTTCTCTTCCTCTTTCCTATTTCTTCTCTTGGAGCTACAACTATTTATTTAGATACACGCATCTATGAAGGCTCCAGCAGCTTTCTTTGTGTGAAAACTTGCCTGGTTTTTGGTTGTAGGTGTTTGTTGTTTGCTTTTTGAGATGTTGCCCAGGCTGGCCTAACTCAGTACCCCCATCCATGCTCAGCCTCCTGAGTGAGTGGCTGGCACTGCAGAGGCGCCCAGCTCAGGCAGGTTTAATGCCTTCATTTAACATGGCAGGGGCACACTGCATCAATCGTTCTGAACCTGAAGGCTAATTTTAATTAATGCTAAACATGCAGGCTAATTTTTGTATCTTTTCTTCTTGTGTCTTTTTACAAGTCATGGAGACAAAACTCAGAAGGCTCTCAGGAATCACCGGCAAGAAGAAGAAGGCTTTTAAAAATTTAAGGAAATATTAAAATCAAGCTTTCTTTGGTACCAATATGTTTTGTTATAGTTACATATTAACTGATAAGTTTTAGGAAAAAACTTAAAGAGACTATGCATACAATCTAGAAGCTGGGAAGTCTTTTCCAAAGAGAAGAAAAACAGGCTGTAAAACACAAAATAGACAAGAAATATTGGGTATGTAAACATGAAGACAATGTGACAGTTTTCTTTCACGACTATTCGAATTCAAGGTAGAAATCAAAGGACATTTTGTACTATTCAGGGGAACAACAAGTCAAAGATATGTGGTTTTTTGTTGGTTTTTTTTTTTAAGATATGTGTTCTTAAACATGCACACCTAGTCTCAAAATACATGCATCAACAACTTAAAGAATTGTGGGAAAATATTAAGGCTGCATCAATTTTAATAGTGGGCTTTAACTTGCAGAGAATAAAAGATCAAAAACTTTGAAAAAAAGATTTGGTTAGCAGGATTACTAAATTCAAATGCATATAGAATACCCATAGAACATTCAAAGAGAAATAAGAGAAATCGACTGTGTTCTCAACCACAAAGGAAGTCTCGATTTCCAAAGAACTAAAATCTTAAGATGATATTTCTCCAAGCAAAATGCAATAAAATGAGAAGTCAGTAGCAAAGGGATAGCCAAAACAGCCCTTCCTGAAAGTTAAAAATATGTTAATGTTAGATTGACAAGAAAAATCATATGTATTTATGGATAGATTATTATTATTCTGGGTTCTAATAGGACAAGGAGTTAGTCCACTCCTACAACAGAAAATCCTACAAATTTCACTTGATGAAATAAATTAGCCTCAGCTCAGAAGCCCACAGCAGAGGGAAGCAAGGCCAGGGTTGAACCTAAGAGAAGAGACCACCACAGGATCCTAATGGTGTCAGAACATACGTGATACCAGTGAAGATTCCCCAAGAAGGAGAAGGACCGCTGTCAAGAGCTGGTCTCAATTCAGGTGCTGTATTTTGGATATGGAATGTCCCCCAAAGATTCATGTGTTAAAGGCTTGGTCACCAGCTGTGGTGCTGTTGGGAGGTGGAGGAACCCTTAGGAGGTGGCCCTAGTGGAAGGAAGCTTGGTCCATGGGGCTGTGTCCTTGTCCCCAGCTCCAACCTCTTTTTCTCTGCTTTCTGGCCACAGTCAGGTGAAGATCCATGCTTGCCACAAGCTCATGCCACAGTGGTCAGCCTCCCCACAGCCCCAATCTGACAGGGCCACACAACCATGGACTGAACTCTCATCAGAGACTATGAGCCAGAATAAATCTTTTCTCCTTTCAAATTGTTTATGTCAGTATTTTGTCACAGCAACAGAAAGCTAGAACACCTGGTAAGTCAGAGCATTGGCTACTGGAGAAGTAAAAGGAATCGGCTTGAAGTACCTTGGACCAGACATGGCAGCTTTGGAAAGGCACTTCTGGAAGAGAACTGGATGTCTTAAAAGGGGAGAGATGTCCCTTGGAGACATGGAAGTGAAATGAAAGACGGAACCAGCTGAAACCTCAGCTCCCAGTGAAACAAGAGAGTATGATTGAATGGTGTCAATATCGTGGTATCGAATCAATAAGAAACATTTATTAAAGAAACTGCACTTTGCTGTGGCAACAGAAGAGGACACTGTTGAGCTGAGAAACCTGTAAGCCATCCAAGCCCTTCCCTGACCATGCAGTTTTGTCCTGGCTGGTCCAGGAATATCCAAAATAAATAGTCTTAATAGAGAAGGGAATCCTGCATGATCATAAGAAAACAAATGAGGATCAAAACTTTTCAGTTGTCAGCTGTACTTCAGTGGAGCTGGGGAGAAACCAGAAAAAGACCCATTATCCCACTACCCAGAGTCAGCCAGTAACTTCTTACACGCTTGTTTCCTGTTCTTTCTTTTTTCTGTGATTCATAATTTCAAAAATTTTGAGATTAACACAAGTAATACATGAAAATACTATATTTTCATTAAAAATCAGAATAATACACATGGTTAAAATCCCCATGAACCATATCACCCCCTAATCCAGATCCTCTCCCCACCAGTGGAGTTTATCATTTTTATGTATACATATACATGCACCCACAGAATATGTATAAAATTGTTTTGTTTTTAATTTACATAAGTGTCAGACTGCAGACAGCTGTTTATACAACTTACTTTTTTTCACTTTTTTTTTTAAACAGTGGTTTTGAAATGTACCAATCGTTTCCAGTGTCTCGATTACTACAATAAACAAGTCCATGGTAGGAGAAAAAGAAAGAGACCGTTTCAGCAGGATGGAGTTCTGCCCAAGCACTGCTGAATTTGATAGTCCAAACCATCCTTCCAGTTAAGGACAACTAGACAAACTGGAATATATATACATGAACATAAGTACATACATATTTTTATATATTGATATAGAATTTGAAAACACCAGAATGCCTAAGAGCTAACTGGGCTGCAAGAAATTTCAGGGTGCACATTCATAATAAAAATGATGATGGAATTGGGATAGAAGGAACCTACCTCAACATCATAAAGGCTTTTGGTGAAAAACTCAAAGCCAACCTCATAATGAATGGGAAATAACTGAAGTCAATTCCTTTAAAATCTGGGACAATCTCACCACTCCTACTTAATATGGCGATATAAATTCTAGCCAGAGTAATTAGGCAAGAGAAAAAAATAAAAGGGATAAAAAATGGGAAAGGAGAAAGTCAAAATATCACTGTTTGCAGATGATATGAACCTACATTTAAAAAATGCAAAAACTTGGGACTGGAGCTGTGGCTCAGTGGTAATATACTTGCCTGGCACGTGTGAGGCACTGGGTTCAATTCTCAGCACTGCATATAAATAAATAAAAGGTTTATCAACAACTAAAAAAATAAAAATAAATAAAAAATGCAAAAACTAACTCCACCAAAAGACTGCTAGAGCTAATAAATTTGGCAAAGCAGCAGGTTACAAAGCATACAAAAATCAATAGCTTTCCTATATACCAACAACAAATCTGCTGAGAAAGAAATCAGGAAAAGAATTTCATTCACAATAATCTCAAAAAAAGGGGCTGGGGATGTGGCTCAAGCGGTAGTGTGCTCGCCTGGCATGTGTGCGGCCCGGGTTCGATCCTCAGCACCACATACAAAGATGTTGTGTCCGCCGAAAACTAAAAATAAATAAATAAATATTTAAAAAATAAATAAATAATAATCTCAAAAAAATAAAATAAAATACCTAGGAATAAATCTAACCAAAGAGGTTAAATACCTCTACAATGAAAACTATAGACCATTGAAGAAGACCTCAGAAAGATGGAAAGTCCTCCCATGTTCATGAATAGGCAGAATTAATATTTTTAAATGGTCATACTATCAAAAGCAATATACAAATTCAATGCAATTCCCATCAAAATACCAATGACATTCTTCACAAAATTAGAAGTTAATTAGAAGAGTAAAAGACCAAGAATAGTCTTGGTCTTTTACTCTGAGCCAAAAAAAAAAAAAACAATGTAAAGACATCACAATAACTGACTTCAAATTACACTACAGAGCTACAGTAACAAAAACTGCATGGTACTGGCATAAAAAAAGACAAATAGAACCGTGGTACAGAATAGAAGACACAGGGACAAACCCACACATCTACAGTCATCTGATTCTTGACAAAGGTGCCAAAAACTACATTGGAGAAAACACAGCCTCTGACAAATGGTGCTGGGAAAACTGATCATTTATCTGTAGAAGAATGAAAGTAGACATTTATCTCTACCTTACCAAAAAAAATCAACTCAAAATGATCAAAAACCTAAGAATTACTTAGAAAACTAGGAATGGAACCACCATTTGGCCCACTCCTCAGTCTATACCCAAAGGACTTAAAATTAGCATACTATAGTAGTAACACAGCCACATCAATGTGTATAGCAGCTTAATTCACAATAGCTAAAATGTGGAAGCAACCTAGGTGCCCTTCAATAGATGAATGGACAAAGAAACTGCAGTACATATACACAATGGAATATTACTCAGCATTAAAAAATAATGAAACTATGGCATTTGCAGGTAAATGAATGGAGTTGGAAAATATCATGCTAAGCGAAGTAAGCTAATCTCCAAAAAAAGGACTTATGTTCTCTCTGATAAGTGGATGCTGATCCATAATGATGGGGTGGGAGGCATGGAAAAAATGGAGGAACTTTGATGGGGCAAAGTGGGGAGAGAAAGGTGGGGAGGGGGCAGGGAGGTAGGAAAGATGGTAGAATGAGATGGACATCATTACCCTAGGTACATATATGACTGAACCTATGGTGTGATGCTACATCTAGTACAACCAGAGAAATGAAAAGTTGTGCTGCAGTTGTGTATAATGAATCAAAATGCATTCTGCTGTCATATATACCTAATGAGAATAAATTATTTTTTTAATATGCAATAAAGCAGATGCCTGAGGTTCCACACCAAGTGGAACCTTATCTAACCTGCAAAAAGAAAAAACAACTAAATATTATACCAAAAACTATGCAACTCCTAGAAGAAAACATAAGGTCAACACTTTAGCATATAGGTACAGATTGCAACTCTCTCTCAGTAGGACCTCTTAAAGCTCATGAAATAATGCCAAGGGTTAATAAATTGGATGGCATCAAAGTAAAAAGCTTTTGCACAGCAAAGGAAATAATTAGGAATCTGAGGCAAGAACCAACAAAATGGGAGAAAATCTTTGCTAGATAATCTTCTGACTGGAGTTAATATCTAGACTATATGAAGAACTCAAAAATCTTAACACCAAAAAAACAAATAAACCAGTTAATAAATGAGCAGATGAATTAAACAGATACTTCTCAAAAATGAAATACAAGTGGTCAACAAATGTATGAAAAAAATGTTGAACATCATTAGCATTCAGGGAAATGCAAATCAAAACTACACCGAGACCTCATCTCACACCAGTCAGAATGGCAGTCATCAAGAATACAAACAATAAGTGCTGGAGAGGATATAGAGAAAAAGGAACACTTTTACACTGTTGGTGGGATTGTAAACTAGTACAACTAGTGTGGAAACCAGTATGGAGGTTCCTCAAAAGGCTAGGTATGGAACCACCATATGACCCAGTTATACCACGCCTTAATATTCATCCTAAAGAATAAAGTCATTATAGCATAAAGATACATGTACGCCCATGTTTCTAGCAACACAAGTCATAATAGCCAAACTATGGAACCAGCCTAGGTGTCCATCAACAGATGAACAGATAAAGAAAATTTGGAGTTTTATTCAGTCACAAAGAAGAATGAAATTGTGTCATTTGCAGGAAAATGGATGGAACTTGGGACTATTCTATTAACCGAAATAAGTCAGACTGGGAAGGTCAGGGTTGTATGTTTCCTTTCATATGTGAAAGCTAGAAAGGAAAAAGAAAAGGAAAGTTATGGGGTGGAGTGGGAATCTCATGCAAATCAAAGGGAGATCAGTAGAGGAAAGGGACCAGAGAGTGGGAGGAGGAAAGGGAGAGGGGAAGTGCTGGGGAGTGATATTGGCCAAATTATATTGTTATATCATGTGCATATATGATATGTAATTAAAAAATCCATCATTATGTACAACTATCATGCACTGATTTTTTAAAATGTGGAAATAGAGGAGAAAAAAAAAAAGAAATTGCATGGTGCAATGTGAAAGAAAGTTCAGAGGATGAGCCAGGCAAGGAAGCTGGTTTTCCCCCAAAGGTATCTGCCAACCCGATGCAAGCATGGATGCAAGGCTCTGGGGTCTTCAAAGGATAAAACTGAAATTCAGGGCCCACCAGAGACGAGAGGCCCAAGTAAATCCCCCAGCCTTGGAGTCAGGTCTTTCAAAAGCTAATTTGTCAAATAATAGTGTCTGAGAAATAGACTACCCAGGCACTGAAGTCCTGTTTTGATTCATCCTAGTCTCTGCATGGATTAAGGTGATCTGAGCTTGCTAGAGCCACCAGCCTAGCCACCTGTCAGAAACTAACACACATCTCTAAAAGAAGATATCCACACCCTCAAATTATTCCTATATTTTTATGTACAATGTTTGATACATATTTCTAAATAAATAGTCAAGAAGACAAGACCACATGACTAAAAACCAAAATAACAACAGACATTTGAAACACCAGTAATTCAGCTAATGGAGTCATCATCTATGAACTTCCACATAACAAGCTTTGATATGTTCATGGAGGCAAAAGACAATTTGGAGAAATTTCACACAGAATTGGACATCATTTTTTAAAGATCCAATTAGAAATTCTATAAATGAAAATCATAATAGCTGAAATTAAGAACTCATTGGATGAGTCTAATAGTAAATTAGACACAGCTAAAGGGAGATTAAGTGAACTATAAAAATAAAAAATTCAGAAGACATGTCCATCTTGATGCATGGAAAGAAGAATGAAAAATACTAAAAAGAAGGGGAAAGATAAAAGACACAAGAGCATATGGAAAGTTAAACATATATTTAAGGGTCCTGAAGAGGAAAAGAAAAGGGGGAAAAGCAAAACCAGTATCCCAAAAGATGTTAATGGCTAAGAATTTTCCAAAACAGAAGGCACAGATTTAAGAATGACTAAATCCTGTATGCTCAGGATGGATAAACACAAAGAAAAACTGAAAAACAAAGACAAAAAGAAATTCTTTTTGTAATATTTATTTTCTAGCTGTAGTTGGACACAATATCTTTATTTTATTTATTTATTTTTATGTGGTGCTGAGGATCCACCCAGGGCCTCACACGTGCTAGGCGAGTGCTCTACCACTGAGCCACAACCCCAGCCCCCAAAAGAAATTCTTACAAGGAGTTAAAGACAAAAGATATATCCTCAAAAGAGCAACACTAAGTCTAAACTGAAACAGTGCATGGATTAGGAAACGGAAGAAACACATCTGGACCCTACATCACATCCTCCTTCCACACACAAGATAGTTAACAGTCCAGAGAATCTCATGACTAATGGAATCAGGAGCTGGTGGATCAACCCCTTCCATTCCGCTGACAGACAGTTGAGGTGCATTCTATGAAGCTATCCAACTGCAATTGCTTATAGAGGTGATCAAATCAATAATACAACCTTGCATTGGCTTTTCTGTCTCATCCGTTTTACATCTTCCAGTTCCTCATCCTGTCTCGGGGAGCCCAAATAAACTGCCTGCACACCATTGTTTCAAAACCGGCTTTCAGAGAAAGCAGAATATCAAGTTGGTACTCTGAGAGCACTATGCTCACTAATCAGGTGGAAAAAACAAAAAGGATAAACATTATTTATGGTAAGTGGAATTCAGATAATCCTGGCACATGACACAGATTTTTTTTTTTTTAAGTACCAGAGATTGAACTCAGGGACATTAAACCATTGAGCCACATCTCCAGCCCTTTTTATATTTTATTTAGAGACAGGATCTCACTGAGTTGCTTAAGGCTTCGCTAAATTGCCACAGCTGGCTATGAACTCACAAACCTCCTGCCTCAGCCTCCCAAGCTGCTAGGATTATAGGCGTGTGCCATCATACTTGGCATGATAGATTCTTAATGGTGGTGAATTTAGATATGTGCAGAGGAGAAGGGAAATTTTGGTTATCAGCTATTTACTTTTCTAAACTTACACTTCAATTTTTTTTAAATTTAAGAAAAACTTTCCTGGAGATGAAAAATTCCAAAAGAAATAAAAATAGCCATTATGCTAAAGAAAATGTAACACAATATTCCAACCTGAGATAAATAAAGGGAAATGATCCATTACAGATGGGATAAAAACACAGATGAGGAATTTAAAAACTCAAGATGGAAATCGACAAACTGAAACTTAGAAAGTGGGAAATTGGTTTTAGGAAAGAAGTTGAAGAAAAAAAATTAACCTTGAAAAAAATTATAAGTTATGGAAGAGAAAAATATAGCTGAAAGTAGACTCAAGAGATAAAAGGTGCCAAGAAAATGGTATTGAACTACCAAGGAAGAAAGAATCTTAGAAGAGATATAGTAGATAGGTACATGTAAGCAGAATCCATGATGTTAAAGACAAAAACAAAACTAATATAAAAATTCAAGAACGCTTTCTTGAAATAAGAGACTTGAATCTTGAATATTGAAAGAAAAATTGCATCAAAACAGTCAACTCTGAAACATATGCTAGGGAAATTATTAAAAATTTCAGGTAAAGAAAAAATAATCCTCTAGTACTTCAGGCAAAAGACCAAGGTATTTAGAAAAAATATATATATAAAGTCAGGTTGGCATTAGGTTTCTCAAAAGCAATTTACAAAGCAAGACAGTAGTGAAATAGTCTTGTCAAAAAAACCCTTCAAGGATAGCCAGGCATGGTGGCCCACGCAGTGACAGTGACTCTGAAGCTGAGACAAAAGGAGCACAAGTGTGAAGCCAGCCTCAACAACTTAGCATGACCGTTTTTTCAAAAAAATTAAAAATCCTGGGATGTAGCTCAGTGGTAAAGCGCCTCTGGGTTCAATCCTCAGTATCACAAAGAAAAAAAAAAAGAAAATATGAACCAAGGATTGTTTTACCCCACTCAGCTGTCCTTAAAACATGAGAGTACAGGAAAACAATTATTATTGCTGTGAGCTTCACACAACATAAAATTAACTAAAGTGAACAATTCAATGGCATTAAATACATCCATGATGTTATGCACCTACCACCTCTAACTCCAAATATTCCAACCTCACCAAATAAAACCCCATACACATTAAACATTTATTCCTTATAACCTCCCCTTTGACCAATTTGATTTCTGTTTCTATGGGCTTATCTATTCTGAATATTTCATACAAATGGAATAATATGATGTATGATCTTTTGTGTCTGGCTTCTTTCACTTAACATAGTGTTTTCAATGTTCATCCATGTCTTAGCATGTATCAGTACTTTATTTCTTTTTATGACTGCATATTATTCCATAATATACTATAATTTTTTTAGCCGTTCATCAGTTGATGCACATTTGGTTTGTATCTACCTTTGGGCTATTAATAGTGCTTCTATGAACATTTGTGTATAAGGATGTATTTGAGTACCTGTTTTCAACTCTTTTGGTACATATCTAGAAGTAGAATAGCTGGGTCAAGTGAAATTCTATATTTAATTTTTGAGGAACATCAAACTGTTTTCTATAAGAACTGAACCATTTTACATTACCACCTAAAGGGTATGAGAATTCTAATTTCTCTACATCCTTACAACACTTGGTATTTTCTGCTTTTTAATAGCCATTCTCACAAGTTGTGAAGTGGTATCTTTTGTGGTTATTTTTTAAATTCCCTTAATGACTAATGATGTTAAACATCTTTTCATGGGCTTATTTCTAGAAAAAAAACAATTTTAAATGTGAAAAATGGGGAATATTGTATTAATAAGGAATTTTCTAGAAAATAACCTTCATCTAAGTAAGAGATGAAGGAGCAGGAAGCTGTTAAGGATTGGTGGTGACCATATTGAACTGTAGCTCTTAAGCAAACCAAAGGTGGGGACGGAGGTGGAAGAAAAGATTGTAGCTGTGTGCTCTGACAAAGTAGACATAAAACTTTTGTGTAGGGTGCTGGGATTGAACCCAGGGCCTCACACATGCTAGGCAAACTCTGTACCACTGAGCTATACCCTTACTGATGTTTATTTTGAGACAGGATCTCACTAAGAACCTGTCACTGGCCTTAAGTTTGTGATCCTCCTTGACTCAGCCTCCCAAGAAGGTGGGATTACAGGAGGTGCCACTATGCCCAATCACAATTTTTTTTAAGAGGAAAAGGAAAAAAGAAATGGGAAAATAGAATATATTCATTGATTTTAGCATGAATCATAAGTGAGTCAAAGCAGACAAACCATGTAGTTGAAGTCTATAAAAAAAAATACTGGCATTGTGTATTAGTGGAAGATAAGTACCAAAACAAATCCAGTTATTCTAATCACCAAAAATAGGTTTTAATTGAAAGAAGCAAAGAAAACAGACTACAGAGTTTTTAAAAAAAATGGTAAACATAATATGAACTGTAACTATAGTATAAAATAAAGAATAAAACTAAGATCAAGCCTCTAATTTGAAGTAATAAATGTAAATGGTCTTAACTAACTTTGGAAAAGAAAACAGATCTTCGGATGGGCTTCCAAGGCAAAATTCAACTCTATACTGTAAGAGACACTTCCAAAATATAGAGCAATAAAGTTAAAGAAAGAGCAAAACTATACCAGACAAATGCACATGAAAAAAAGCAGGAATCGTGGACTTGATTATCTGACAAGATAAAATTCATGGGTGGAGACAAAAAGTGCTTAGTGAGATAAAGGACTCTCACACCACTGAAGGCCATAATTCCACAGGGAACATCACAGCAGTGGCCTTCATGGAGCACGGATACAGGAGACAGGAAGAGAACACGTGGAAGTACATTAATTAGAGGAGACTGCAAGATTCACTCAGTTCAAGATAGAACAAATGGGGGAAAAAAATGAGAAGAAAAAAAAAATTCCAAGATAGATTCTGTGAATATGAGTTAAACACATCAGCCTTATCAGAGAAAATGTATCTTCTTTTCAAATACACAGAATATCCATGGGATTCATGATCTGTGAGATCACCAAGAAATTTTTATTAAGTTCTATTAAGAAGAAATAAACAATATTGCCTTATCACAATGCAATAAAACTGGAGATAAATAAGAAGTGAGAGACCATTTCCATCTGAATTTCTAAAAAATCACTAAGCAACTCTTAAGTCAAAAGGGAACTAGAAATAGAAATCACACAATTTCTTTTAAAAATAATGATTATGAGGGCTGGGGTTGTGGCTCCGTGGTAAAGCACTCGCCCAGCACACATGAGGCCCTGGGTTCGATCCTCAGCACCACATATAAATAAATAGAATAAAAGTATAAAATAA
This sequence comes from Marmota marmota marmota, assembly GCF_001458135.2. Taxonomy (NCBI): domain Eukaryota; kingdom Metazoa; phylum Chordata; class Mammalia; order Rodentia; family Sciuridae; genus Marmota; species Marmota marmota. The sequence goes on from NW_026000221.1 coordinate 24,276,750, forward strand.
TAATAATAATAATAATGATTATGAAAATACCACATATCAGAATCTTTGAGGTACAATTACAGCAAAGGTAGAAAGAAAATGCCCAGATGAAAAATTAGAATAAAAGTGTGACACTAAATAAGCGAATTATCTATCTGAAAAGTTAAAAAGGAACAAAAAGTAAATCTAATGAAAGTAGAGGGAAGGAAATAACAAAGGTAAAGGGAGAAATGAAGAGTTAAAACCAAATAATAAACATAATGACTAAAAAGGTAGTTCTTTGAAATAATCCTCTGCAAAGATCTAATCGTTATTTAAAAAGAGAGAGAGAGAATGCATACGAATTAAAACACGACAATGAGAGACAACCATCGAATCAGGATCGCCTGAAATAGCATGTGTCTCAATTGTACAATTCTCTGCAATTACCTTTGAAAACCTAGATGAAATAGATGACTTTCTAGAAAACACAGTCCACCAAAATTGACCCTAGTAGAGATAGCAAGTTTAAAAGATCAATTTCCATAGACAACGAAGTTATTAACAAATGAAGCTCAAAAAAGCAACAGTATCAGGTGATTACAGAGGAATTCTAAAATGCCTTCAAAGACTAGCTAATTTTAATGTAGTCCAAACTGTTCCAGAGCTATAAAAAGAAGGAAAACTTCCATAATCTTTTTCTTTTTTTAATATTTATTTATTTTTTGGGTGTATCTTAAATTCCATATCAATATTTTCTACTTTCAAAAGATCTCAAAAAAAAAAAAGTAAACAAAACCCAGCAGCATTTAAAAAGTTAATAAGCAGCAGGATTTTAGGAAGTCATTTTGACTTAACCATCTGCTTCTTAGGAGCAAATGGTGTTTCAAATAAAAAAAATGCTAGCTACAATATAAAACAGTAGGTCAAACAGGTTTTGGAATAGCAATTTTTACAATAAAATAACCAAATCTACACTTAATGTCAAATAGTTAAGACTACCTCTATGCGACAAGTTCCTGAAACAACTTAGACCAAGTGTTTGATGTTGCTCTATAATCAGTGATTTTTCTACACGTATTTTCAGATAAATATTCTTATTCATAATCTTCTTTTCTTTTTTTTTTTGGTACCAGGGATTGAACTCAGGGACACTCAACCACTGAGCCCCATCCTCAGTCCTATTTAATATTTTATTTAGAGACAGGGTCTCACTGAGTTGCTTAGTGCCTTACTATTGCTGAGGCTGGCTTTGAACTCTCAATCCTCCTGTCTCAGCCTCTCAAACCGCTGGGATTACAGGCATGTGCCACTGTGCCTGGCTTTTCATAATCTTCTAACAGAGTAACTATATCATTTGATATGTACACCCAATAAACACTGTATACACATATGTAAAGTGTATTTGTGTAAATTAATCTCAGGACATTGAAGCAAAAGTCCTAAGCAAAATAGTAGCAATAGTAGAATTGAACACCACACTGAAAATATAATACATCATGATTAAGAGATACTTATTTCAGGAATGCTGACAGTGTGGCTCAGAAGGTCTAGAAACGGATCCAAACACATGCAAAGGTGGAAGAGCCAATGAGTGGGGAGAAACAGATTATTCAATATTGGTATTAGAACCACTGGAAAAGCATCTAGAAAGAAATAGATTGGATCCCTCACTCATAACTGACGTCAAAATGAATTTTACAAGGAATTTACATGTAAAGCACTAGGAATTTTTAAAATTATTATTTGCAATATCAAATGGCAATGGCCTAAGTATGTCACAAAACACAGAAGCTATCAAAGAAAATAGTAATACTTTACTACATAAAAAGTGAGTGTCTTCAAGGCAAATATAAAAATCATAAAATCAAATGACAAATGAAAAACTTGGGGAAACGTTTGCTAAAAATGGGACAAATGGCTTGTATCCTTAATACATAAAGAGTTCCAAGAAAACAACAATGAGAAAAAGACTGACAGCCCACAGGAAAAAAATGAATAAATGACAAGAAAAATCATTTTTAGAAAAGAAAATTCAAATGATTTAATGAAGTGAATATGACATCAATATTATTGAATGAGGTGGTATTGATTGATGATGTTCAACATGGAAACATGCTTAACATGCTTATACATTTAAAAATACAAGTCAAAACCACAATAATTTATGATTTTCCACTACTAGACTGATGAGGTCAATAATTTTATAAGGCATGGTATTAGCAGAGCTGTGGGGAAGCAGACTTTCAGGCATCACCAATGGGAGGATTGTTCCCCACAAACACTATGGAGGTCAATTTGGTGATTCTGTTAAAGTTAAAAATATACTTACCTTTAAATTGTAAGAATGTATCCCAAAGATGCACTTGCAAAGGTGAGAAATGATGTATGGATAAGATCATTATTTCAGCATTGTTTGAAAAAGTAAAAATTGGAAATTCTGTACATATCCAATAGGGAACTCTTCAAATAAATTAAGAGATTGAATAACATGCAGCTATTGAAAAGAGTCAACCTTAACTGTGTCAATATGGAATCATCTCCAAGATCATTAGTGTCTCCTTGTTTCAGACTTCAAACAATAGGAATTTATTCTTTCACAATTCTAGATGCTCGGAGTCCTAAAGCAGGGTGTCAGCAGAGCCATGTCCCCTCTGAGTACTCCAGAGAAGGCTGTGCCCAGGCGTCTCTCCCAGTGTCTGGTCAGTGCTGGTAACTCCTTGGCACTCCTTGCCTTGAAGACCCATCACTCCATCTGCCTCTGTCTTCCCAGAACATTCTCCTCTCGGTTTTTGTGTCTCCAAAACACATTTTTAAGTGAAAAAAGGTAAAGAATGGTGTGAGGTATGTGCTATAAATCATGTAAAAATGCTTGTGTGTGTGCCTAAGTATAAATAAAATATCTTTAGAAGCATAGCAAGAAGCCGGTAAGTGGTCACTTTCCCAGGAAGGGAAACTGGCTGGCTCGGGCAGGAAGCAGAAGAGAACATTTTTACTGTGTCTAAAACTGTATTTTACAACTTATTTGAAATGCATTACACATACCATAAAATTCATCCATTTAAAGACTACAGTTCATTGATTTTTTAAATGTATTCACAGACTTCTTTGACCACCACCAAAATCTAATTTTAGAACATTTCAACACCCCCAAAATAAATCACATATACATTAGCGGTCATTCTCTATGTCCCCTCCCCCAGCCCTACATAACCATAATCTATGGAGTTTCCCAGTCTGTACATTTCACATAAATAGAATCATATGTATGCTTGTGTCTGCCGCCCTTCACTTGGCACATAGCTTTCAAGGTGGATTCATATTGTAGCATCATCAGTATTTCATTTTTGTTGCTTACTAATATTCCATTTTATGAATATACCATAATCTCTCCATCAGTAGATAAGCATTTAGGGGGTTTTTTTTACTACTTTTGGGTTATTCTGAATAAAGTTGATATGAATATGAAAGTGTACACACTTTCGTGCATGAGTAACATATTTTCATTCTCTTGGGCATGAAAATTCTGGGTTACATAGAAAATCTGTATTCAATTTTTTGTGGAGCTACCGATTTTCCAAAGTAGCTGAATTCTTTTCCATGTATACATTTTGAATTTTAAGCCATGTACTAGTATTGCCTTTTCAGGGCCATCAGTAAAATATTTTTAAATAATAAATAAGAGCTGTGCCCATGGACTTGGACAGCTTTCCATTTAGATTATGATTTTAAGAAAGATACTATCAAATGAGAGGAATAGTCATGCGACACTTAATGGAGGGATGCATTTTGAGAAATGTCTTGTTAGGTGATTTTATCATTGTGGGACCAATGTAGAGTGTACCCCCACACACTGATGGCTACAACACTGCTAAGGCAAGAGAATCTGTGGGACCATCATCATGTGTAGTTTGTATTTGACCATGTGACACATGGCTGTATATGCAATGATAACAATGTACTTTTGTTAATTGAAGACCAAAAAAATTCATGAATGTGCATGCATATCATTTTGTATCAGCTATAAAAGTAAACCACCCTAGCCGTGATTTAAACAAATAGGGATTTGCTCTTCTACCATGATTTTTAGCCTAAAGATAGTGTCTAGCATCCATTCAGTCATTCAGCAGGCCCCTGAAGGATCCATTCTTTTTATATTTCGACTCCACCGTCCTTAACATGGTGATTTGTCATTTCACGGCTACAAGATGCCTGCAGCACTAACAGGCCACACACTTGCTTTCTATGAATGAGAAGGACAGAGGGCCAAAGACCCTGCTAAATGTGCCAGCAAATGTTTTCTTAAAAACCCCAACTATCTTATGTTCCACTAATATTTGGCCCAAACTGGATCACACGGCTACCTTTGGCTTCAAGGTAGACGAGGGATTATAGGGAAAGCATTATCATTATTGGTTTGAACCAATCTTGACCCATTGCCAACGCTGACCACATTGTGATGCAAATAAAGTCAGGATTCTACCAAGGACAGCGTGTAGGTATAAATGAAAGATCATATGAGCAAGGAGAAATGTACAGAAGGATGAACCCAAGAGTGCCAACAGTGATTTGGAAAGGAAGAGGGAAAAGACGAGTGGGGGAGGGGAGAAGGTAAAATACTGATGCATTAATTGAACTAAGAACCCAGCACTGGAGGCTGAAGCCCAGACACATTCTACCACACACAGGCAGGAAGACGGGGACAGAGGCTCGGGTTTGGAGTTTGTAGGTGATTGAGACATGAGTGTGTTCCCAGGCCACATCTCCTATGAGCCCCATCCTAGGGGTGGGGTGGGGGCTGAGGTCCATCTTCAGATGAGCTTGCAGCTTGGTGGCCAGGACACTGGAGCCTCCAGGGAGCTTCCAGGTTGGGGTATGGTCCATCAGTCCTGCACCCTGCCCCATGGGTCCTCATGGGGGTGTCGATCCTACTCAGGAAAGGAGCTCACAAACCCCAAAGTCCTCCATCAGCAGTCGCTTGCTGTCCCTCTGGATAGGGGACAGATAGGAATGTTGTTATTCCTCAGCCTCCATGAAGGCACAATTGGAAGTGGAATCATCTGCCTGTTTCAAGGCACAGAGGGCACAGAGAAGCTGGAACCACCCTACTGTGCAGCAGGGCCTTTTCCTGGTGACAGTCCACACTCCACGGCCAGCCTGTGCTTCCTATTGACCTTGCCAAGGTCATCCTGCAATTATCCAAAGCCAGGAAGAAGAGCCTCTGGCCTCAGAGAAGCCTGGCCTTGGAATGCGCTGTAGGAGCGAAGGTGTCCCCTTCTGTTGCTTCCCGGCCCTGCGCCTCTCCAGCACGGGTGGCCTCACCAAGCTTCCTTGGAGGTGGATGGCTCAGGCCCTAAGGCGCAGTCACAGTGCAAACCAGGAAGCCCAGGATTCTAATAAGTTGTAGGAGGTGGCCTCGGGTAAGCAAGTCAGAAAACCCCCCACCAGAAGCTGCTGGAAGAATCACGTGATCAGAGGGCCGTCCGGTTCCATACAGGTGTTTTCCAGGTAACTAACCTGCTCTGCTGCCAAAGCTGTGGGTGTGCTGCAGGAAGAGGGAAAGGGCTATATAATATTTGTATCTTCTTTTCCTGCATCTTAGACAGCAACTTGAATGAAAGCCAAGCTTTCTTTGATGAGCAAGGGGGAAACGTGTTCAGCAGTGGGCACAGTCTGTGGGAGTGTATAATGGGTGTTCCATGGCTTCTCGGGCTGGGAATAGATCCTCCAAGGTCTCTTGCTTGGCTTTCCCAGTCTGGTCATTGTGTTTCCTCCAAAGCGAAAAAGAGAATCAGGGGCAGGGAATTTAAATCAGTTTTAATAATAGAACCAAAGCAGATGGGGTGCATATTAAGGCCTTGCTCATGTCCCCGCGCCCCCTCCCCCACCACATCTCAAATTCCGGCTGTGGCCTCGGTGGCCAATTCTGCCAAGGCTTCGACTCACTTCACCCTAGGAGCATCTTGCCTCGAGTGCACGCTGTGCCCTTTGCCTTCTGCTCTGAAACAGGCGTTCACTTACGTGTGCACACACTACAGCCCGCATTCCATCTTGGAAACACACATTCAGGATCATGTCCAGGAGCCTGAACCACAGAGCAACACACAGATAGACGGCTTAGACTTCCCTGCCACCCGACTGTGATACACAATGCCTCTTCCTCAACTCACAGCTCTGGGCTTGTGGGACAGGAAGTGACTTTCCTGCAACCACAGATCAGAGGAAGAAAGGGGGAAAAATCAGGTTTGGTTTATGGATCAGTCGGCTCTATTTGTTAGTGTGAGCTGGCCATGGGATGCTGCCACACTCCAGCCTCACTAAAGGATGGCCCCAAAGGACAAGTGGTGGGCAGATCTGTGAGCAGCACCCCTCGTCGTTTGATGGAGGAGGAAGTGGCCTGACTCCTAGGTAGTGCAAGTGGCTGACAGATTGGCCAAAAACCCAGAAAAGGCAGGAGAGGAAACAAATAAGCAGATCAAAACCAAAGAGGTCTGGAGAAGAAGCAAGGGAATGCGCAGGAAGGGTAGCCATCTTTGTGTCTGTGTCAGTGCACACCAGAAAGTATCCACCACAGAGAAGACCCTCAAGAACCCTGTAGAGGTGATGGCGGGTGCTAGCTGATCTCTTTCCTTTGCCCTTGAACGCCAACTCAATAAGATCATGAATAGACTGCCCAGGGCACAGGGATGAGGCCACATGTGGAACACTCTCAGCAGGCTGTTCCTGGTTCTGCTACCTGCTCAGCCTGAAAGAACAGTTCTTGACATGGTACCATCTCTCAAAGCAGGATTCCTTCCAGAAATGCGACTGTCATTGTCATTTCCTCTGCGACATGGTACAAATCTCCATTTTTCAGAATGTCTATGGAGTATGCTCATTAGCAGCAGTAGTCTTTGCCTCTGAGGAGGTGAAGGAAGGTGTTCTTCTATGGGACACCTCCCCGCAGAGGGAGCAGCACCTCTCATGACAATACCTGACCTTGGTCAAACAAGACGTTAGGAGCAGCAGGTGAAGAAATGGTTATTCCCTGTTAGCCCCACGTCAGGGCCGGCACATGCGGGCTTCTCTGTTTGTACTGCAGACATTGCACTTGAAATCCTTCCAGTGATGCACAGTGTAATTGTAAATATTTATGTTTTCATATTACATGTCCAGGGAAATGATCTTCATGGAGGATCCTTAAATGCCAAGTAAAACATCACCATTGAGCTCAAGCTCATACCAAATGATTACTTTTATGGCAATTAACATCCCACTTTGGTTCAGTCTTGTTATTGTCATTGTTTTGGTTATTAAAACCAACTGCACAACACCAAAGCCAGGATTCATGAAAGAAATAATAAGCTGGACTTCATTAAAATTAAAGGCTTCTCCTCTGTGAAGGACAGTGTCAAGAGAATAAGAAGACAAGCCACAGATTGGGAGAAAATATTTGCAAGAGAGAAATCTGGTAAAGGACTTATTATCCAAACACACACACACACACACACAGAGAGAGAGAGACAGAGAGAGAGAGAGAGAGAGAGAAAATGAGCAACATGATTTTAAAATAAGTAAAAAACAAAAAAAAATCCTAAGCAGACACCTCAGCAAAGAAGATATACAGATGGCGAATAAGCATATGAAAAGATGCTGAACAATCCTCTGCCATGAGGGAATTGCAAATTAAAACAACTCTGAGGTTGGCTGAGGTTATAGCTCCGTGGAAGAGTGCTTGCCTAGCATGCTTGAGGCCCCGGGTTTGATCCCCAGCACCAGTGAACCACAAAAACAATGTTATTTCTACACACCCATCAGAACAGACAAAATGCAAAACCCTGACAACGCCAAATGCTGGTAAGGTGGTAGACTCTGATTCATTGCTGGTGGGAATGCAAAATGGTACAGCCACATTGGAAATCAGTTTGCAGTTTCTTACAAATGTAAACATTCTCTTACCATGTGATCCAGCAATTGTACTCTTAGTATTTACCCAAAGAAATTGAGAACTTACACCCACACAAAAAAACTACACAAAGTGTTTATGCAACGTTGTATATAACTGTCAATACTTGGGAGCAACCACGATGTCCTTAACTACTACATAGGTGAATGTTTGGATGTTAAGAGGGTCTTTCACATAAGACTTTTGGATGACAGTAGAAAAATATAGCTCAAACTCTATAAAATGAATTTGAGACCACTGAGTCCACAGTGGAGCGCCACTGCTTCTGCTTCTCAGTGAGCAGACAGCCACCATTAGTCCAAATACCCTGGATCTGGACCCTCAACATGGATATGAAAAGACTGGACTATGTGGGTCCAACACCACCCACAGCTTTAAAATGTCATGCCTTTATTACATTTTTCATGTTTTGTTTTCACAGTCAGAAGGTGCTAAGCCTTCAGGGTCACTGTCACACTAGACCCAGGTATTCTAGAGGGGAAATGACTTTGGAAGTCAGGCAACTGCTTAGACAAGATGAACAGGGGGGAAGAGCGGCGTGGAGACTGTGGGCTCAGGCAGGAGACTTCAGCCAGCTCACGTGGCCTTGGCAGCACTCTGACCTCACAGAAGAGGGCTCCGGAGCAGACGAGAGATCCACTGGAAGATCACCAAGAGCTTCTCTAGGACGGACTCCCCTTCAGGGTGGAAGAATTGAGAGAACACTGCAGGACGGGTGTCCTACAGGAACACAGGGAGCACCGTAGACAGGAGGAAGAGCTCTGTAAGCCAGGAATCCTGAGGCAGCAGGATCACAAGTTCAAAACCAGCCTCAGCAACCTACTGAGACCCTGTCTCAAAACTTAAAAAAATAAATAATTAAAAGGGCTGGGGATGTGGCTCAGTGGTAGGGTGCTTGCCTAGCCTGTGTGAGGCACTGGGTTCAATTCTCAGCACCACATATATATAAGTAAATAAAATAAAGGTTCATTAACAACTAATAAAGAAATTTTTTAAATAATTTTTAAAATAATTAATTTTAAAATAATAAAAAAAGAAATTTTTAAAATAATAAGATTAAAAGAGGCAATTGCTTCCAGTAATGGCAGAATAATAGCTACAACCTCCTGGAATAAATGTCAGAAACTAAAATCTGCAGGCACTTGAGAAACCCCCAAGCAAGCATAAACTAGAGGAAGGGTCTGTATATGTAGGCTCTGTATCTCCAGAGACCCTGGATTAATAACAGTGAAGGCTAAGGCCAAAGGAAAGGACCCAAGGCAAATCTCACCCTCTAATAATTTCTGCCCCATTTTAAAGCAAGTCACACTGCCCCACACGACCCCAGCAAGTGGAGTCGGCAGAGCAGCCATTCGCTTACAGAAGAAAACCAGAACTATTTTGGTGAGTAGCCCTAAAGCTTACCTCACCTTTCATTAACCTCTATCATGGGACCAGCGGACCCATCAAGGAGATGTTTGTACATTATTAATGGCAGGTGTCAAGGTAGTCTGATCTAGTATTGTCTCCCTTCAGCCTCAAGAACGCCCTCTAGTGTTCATCGTTGTCCAGGCCCGCTGGTGACAAATTCTCTTGCATTTTCATTGTAGAAAATGCTTTCATTTTGCCCTACTCTTGAAGGATATTTTTGCTGGATACAGAATTGTGAGTTGCCTTTCTTCTCTCTCCACATTTTAAAGGTGTGATTCCATTGTCTCACGTCCATCTTTTCTAGTGATAAGGTCATTTGAACCATTGTCCCCCCCCCCATATGTAATGTGACATTTTGTTTCACCTACTCAAGATTTTCTCTTTGTGGTTGGCTTTCAGCAGTTTGACTACCACATGCCTAGATTTGATTGATATAATTGATTCTGTACTTCTTTTTTTGTTTTGTTTCTTCAAGTATTTTTGTCTGGCTTCGTTCTCGTCTCGTCTCTCTTCTCTTCAGAATTCCAATTACATGCCTATTAGATCTTTTCATATTTTCCCACGCATCATTCATTCTCTGTTCATTTTTTAAAATCTTTTCATCTCTGTGTTCCTGAGATTAGACAGTGTCTATTGATGCATTTTGATTTCACTTACTCTTCTGTTATCTACTCTCAGCTGTGCATTTTTTTAACATTTATTTTTTTAGTTGTAGGTGGACACAATATCTCTATATTTTTATGTGGGGCTAAGGATCGAACCCAGTGCCTCACGCATGTGAGGCGAGCTTTCTACTGCTGAGCCACAACCCCAGCCCTCAGCTGTGCATTCTTTAAAAATCTCTGACAATGTTTTCCTCCCATCCAAGTGGTTCATTCAAAACAATTTCTTTCTTGGCATCTTCTTGTTGATGCATATTAATTGTACAGAGCAGTGGGTTTTATTGTGGCGTAATCATACATGCAGGTGATGTAATTTAGTCAGTCTATTCCCCAATACCTGCCCTTACTCTTCTTTTCTCCTCCCCCAGTTCCTTTCCTCTACCCTAAATGGTTTTCCCTCCTACTATTAGCTGTACATTTTTAATTTCAGACACTTTACTTTGGGGTTCTAAAACGTTTTCTTTGTTCATTTTAGGATTTCATCTCTCTGCTGAGATTTCCTGTTAGCTTCTTCATTATGGAAACATTTTCTTTACATTATTCAGCTGCTTTGAAATCCTGTCTGCCAATTCCAACATTGGGTAATTTGGGTATTAGTCTCCACTTGTTACCATCTCTCTTGAGTCCAGAGCATATTTTCCTCTGTCTTTCTGTGTCTAGCAGTTTTGGATACTATCCCTGATTTTATGAATGCTATGTTGTAGCAGATCCTGGATTCATTATATTCCTCTGAAAATTACTGATTTTTTGTATTTGTTTAACGTGCATGTTGCCACTAGGCCTGGCTGATTGTTCTTCTCACACACTGTGTCCTTGTTTTAGAACCTGCCAAGATTGACAGCGACTCTTCCCTGGGCTGGATTCTCGTTTTAATTCTTTTCAATACAAAAACAAAAGTTTCAGGATACAAGAGTCAGGGACCCATCTAGTGAATTTTCTTCCACTCTTCATGTTCTGTCTATGATCATCCAAAGAATTGTTTTCAGCCATCTTCTGGAAGTGGGATTATTTCCAGCTTTCAAACAGCCATCTTTATAGTCTGTATCCACGGGTTCCTCACCGGAGGATTCAACCCTAACATCATCAAAATGGCGATATTACCAAAAGTTCTCTATAGGTTTAATGCAATGCCAATCAAAATCCCAACGGCATTTCTTGTAGAAATAGAGAAAGCAATCATGAAATTCATATGGAAAAATAAACGACCCAGAATAGCAAAAACAACTCTAAGCAGGAAGTGTGAATCAGGCGGTATAGCGATACCAGACTTCAAACTATACTACAGAGCAATAGTAACAAAAACAGCATGCAACCATTCATTCATAGAAAAATTAAAAAAAAAAAAAAAAACAGCATGGTACTGGTACCAAAACAGGCGGGTGGACCAATGGTACAGAATAGAGGACACAGAAACCA
>NW_026000221.1:24288849-24310674 GCF_001458135.2 Marmota marmota marmota
GTTATACAAAAGAACATACAAGAGGAAGTGAGGGGAAAGGGAAAAATAATACAAGGGGGAGAAATGAATGTCAGTAGAGGGGGCAGAGAGAGAAGAGGGGAGGGGAGGGGAGGGGAGGGGGGATAGTAGAGGATAGGAAAGGCAGCAGAACACAACAGACACTAGTATGGCAATATGTAAATCAATGGATGTGTAACTGATGTGATTCTGCAATCTGTATATGGGGTAAAAATGGGAGCTCATAACCCACTTGAATCAAAGTGTGAAATATGATATATCAAGAACTATGTAATGTTTTGAACAGCCAACAATAAAAAATTAAAAAAAAAATATTCAGAAAAAAAAATTGTGTCTGTACTGAATGTGTAGACTTTCCCCCCTTCCATTATTCCCTAAATAACACATTATAACAATTATTAACATTTAATTTACATTGCATTAGGTATTATAAGTAGTCTAAAAATGACCTAAATTTTTTGGCACATGCCTGTAATTCCAGCAACTTGGAAGGCTAAGGCAGGAGGATCATAAGTTTGAGGCCAGCCTCAGCAACCTAGGGAGATCCTGTCTCAAAATATAAGTATAAAGTGCTGGAGATGTAGTTCAGTGGTAGAGCACTCCTGGGTTCAATGCCAGGCACCCCTGGGTTCAATCCCAAAATATATATATAAATAAGTATATGTATACACACACACACACACACACACACACACCAAAGTGCTAGTAGGTCGCTACTTTTTTCCCTTTATCTGTGTTTTCTGATTCTAACATAAATACATGTGAAATAAAAGTTCTTCAAACAAAACAGATTAACAGCCACCATCACAACAAAAGGTAAGAAAGGAACCAGCCCAAAACCTCAGGTACCAGATAAACCGTGTCTGGGGAGAAGGCATCCGGCCACTGTGCTGAGCGGCCTGGCGGGAGCTGACGGCTGGCTCTCAGAGCCTGGGACAATTCTGTAAGAATGCAGGTGGGGACTTTTCCTCCTCTGCTTGCTATTTTACCAAGAGAAGAATGTATGTTCCTGCAACAAGAAGCAGTTGCTCAGTGTGAATTTTTCCAGGTTCAACAATGTTCAAGACAAACATGTTTGGAGCTCTATCAAGCCCAGGGCTGCAGGCAGAGAGATCATCAAAGATGATCGACTTTATCTTGCCCTGCAGCAGTAGGCAGAACTTAACATTCACTTTGATCACCACCAGCAACAATTAAGGTTCCCGAGGCTCCTTCCAGCCCTCTGTGTGAAGTTCAAGTGTTTGAAATCGCAATGCAACACTTACTAGGCAAGACAATCTTTGGAAGGAAACAAGTATTTGAATGCTCCTGGGGGTTTTATCAGTGACTATCAAAGCCACCTGCACTCTAGTCAATAGCAATTAATGAAGCTGTTCCTTCATACAGTACTTTAGGGAAAAATTAAAGGAAAGAAACAAAAACTGGAAATCTAGGCCTGGAATCACTTGGAGAAATGATCAGGCGGGACACAATGGCGTACATCTATGATCCCAGAGACCTGGGAGGCTGAGGCAGGAGGATCACAAGTTGAAGTCCAGCCTCAGCTACTTAGTGAGGCCCTAAGCAATTTAGGGAGCCTCTGTCTCAAAAAAACAAAAAGGGCTGGGGATGTGGCTCAAGTGGTTAGCGCCCCTGGGTTTAATCCCCAGTACCAAAAAAAAAAAAAAAAGGAAAAGAAAAAGAAATGTCCATTTCCATCACCAGCCAACTGTGTGATCCCAGCTTAATTGCGTTTCCTTCTTAGTCTCGTTTTCCAATCACAATATCATGAAGAAAGTGTAGACATGGCCGAGGTGGTACTGTGCCATTCAACCAGTCGACTTCCAAGATCCCATCCAGCTCCATACTGGGAGAAGTTGGTGTTGACCAAGATACAAAACAAAATCCATTTACACAAGTAACAGGCCCTGTTCAAAGAAATAAATCATTCTTTGTGCTGATGTTTCCTGACCACGCTTTCCCTCAAAGCTTTGTTATTCATTTTTCTCACCGTCAATAAATAAGAGCACTTTGTTACATATGTAACGACTTGGTATTTTTCTTCTTAACTGCTGTATGCTGTTCTGTAAGGGCACATATTCTTTCCACCTGTTCTGATTGTCATTGGTGTTATTAAAGAGGAAAAAAAAAAACCCTTTCCACTCGGGTTATTCAGAGAGTTAACATCTGATTTTACATGGAACTCTTTAAAAGAAAAAGAACAACATGGCCTGGAGCACTTCTAGCACAGGGTGTGGAAGTATTTGATGTCCGGGTGCTTGTTCATAAAAGAATGTTGTTTTGAAATGTGCAGCGAAGTCAAGGAAAGAGATCCAAAGAAAGTTCCCATTGAGACAAAATCAAATCAGCCCACCGCTCCCCAAATACTTCCCTCTTGGACCACTGGGCCCCCTGGCTCTGTGCCCACCATCTGGGACCAGAGTCCCAGGGAGGCCTCAGCCTCACAGCCTACAGTGATGTGTGAACACGAGACTCGCCCCCACTCGGGGGCACTAACGGGCAGGAGGGTTTTGTCAGTGGTGATCCAGAGTCTCTGGAGGTATTAGAGAGGTAAGCAGGTCCTCCCTTCCACCCTCCAAAGGTTTGATAATTGAATCTGCAGAAATGAACCAAAAAACGGGTTAACAGGAGAAAAGCATACACATTTATTAATTGTGTACATGCACAAGAGTCGCATGAAGTATGAAATTCAAAGAAAGGTGCTATGGTTTGGGTACAGTTTGAGTGTGTCTTCCAAGTTTCATGTGTTGGAAGCCTGGTCCCCAGTGTGACATTGTGGGAGCTGGTGACATCTTTAAGAGGTATATTTAGAGGGAAGAGGTTGTTATAAAGAGCAAGCCTGGCTCCCCCAGGCCTCTAACTTCCTGTCTCATGGTGTGATCTCTCCTCTTCCCACGTGCTTCACCATAATGTCATTGACCATGAGGTCCTCACCGGAGCACAGCCGATGCTGGCACCATGCCCTTGAACCACTAGAACTGTGAGCTAAGTCTTTTTCTTTGTAACATAGTCAGAATCAGTTATTTTATTACAGTAGCAGAAAATTGACTAATACAAAGGGCCCGATGGTTAAAACTTCAATACCGTGTAGTAAAGGAAGAGAGAAGTGGGAACTATAGGGAATTAAAAGGAAAAGTAAATGATTTTTAGAGGAGATAAAGGGACTGAAAGAGTGAACCATTACCTGGAACAAAGTTCACCTGGACTCTGAGAGTGGCGCTTGACTTTCTGTCTCTTCTTGTGTCGGTTAATCTCTGGCTAATGTAGATTCCAGGGAGAGGGTCCATGACAAACACCAATGGCACTCCTTCCTTAGGAACTTCCCTAAGTAAGACAAGGAAAACCTCAGAGGAAGCCCCTCCCTGCACTTCTGGAGAAAAAGAGGATCCCAAGGTGAGGGTAGGGGTGAGGTGGGGTTGTCACAGAGAACTTCAGGCTGCTGCTCCAGTTCTGCACTCAGCATGCCAAAGGCTACACTTTGAGGGTCTCCTTTTCTGAGCCCCAATAGTATCCTGCAAGAGTTGGTATCACCCAGGCATCTGCCCTTCCCCATGAACCCCCTGGCACAAGGGTTACTCTTTCCTTCACAGCCAGGACCAGGACTGGGTTGAGGGGAGTAATAGATAACACTAGGGGGTGTGCCCACAAACTCAGCGACCAGCATTAAAAATCAAGGTTAGTGCAGCCAGGTGTGGGGGCACGCGCCTGTCATCCCGGCTTCTGGGAGGTGGGGTAGAGGCAGAAGGATTGCAAGTTTGAGGCCGACCTGGGCAACTTAGCAAAAACCTGTCTAAAAAAAAATCACATAAAAAGGACTGGGAATGAGGCACAGTGGTAGACGTTTCCTGAGTTTCATCCCCAGGACTGCAAGAAAATAAAGCAAAATAATAATAATAATAATAATAATAATAATAATAATAATAATAAGCCATCCAAATTTTAAATAAAGGATCTATAACATGGCATTGCTCAGCTCTATTGGAACCTGAGGCAAAGGGAAGAATCGGTGATGCTGAGTTTGTCATCATGCAAAATTTTGACGTTTTGTTCATTATGGATTTTGGCATTCATTTTTTTTCCCAAGGAATTCAAGGTTTAATGAAAGTAGAAATAGATTTTGCTTTGCTAAATTCTACCAGAAAGACCAAATTTTCATTAAAACACATACACATGTAAAGGATCAGTGGTGTAAATGAAAGCAAGATGACCGATTCCTAACCTGACATTTTGGGCTTCTCCTAGGTCGGTGTTTCACTGTGATAAGTGAGAGGGGAGTGGGGGACGAAGGGGGAGTCAGTGAATGTATCTGGGCCTGTTGCCTCCTTTGTAAATAAAGTGGTATGCATTCATTTTTTAAAAAATATTTATTTATTTGTTAGCTGTAGTTGGACACAATACCTTCATTTTATTTATTTATTTATTTTTATGCGGTGCTGAGGATCGAACCCAGGACCCTGCACATGCGAGGCGAACACTCTATCGCCGAGCCACAACCCCAGCCCTCCCATATGCATTCATTTTCATATATTTCTTTATAATATTCCATTAAAAGGTGACTTGATGGGTAAGTTTTTGGCACACCCTGAACTGCTGTGCCCGAGGCACGGGGCCCACTTGCTTGCCCCGGCTATACCACCGGGAGACCTTGCTACCCCCTCTCCATCCCACACAGTGAGCTTCACCTTTTAATTCACTAAAGGCACTACTGCCTTTTCCTGTTTGGTTAATCATCTCCTAACCCACTTTCCTGGCTCTGCCTTGGTCCTCCCGAGGATGTCACCTCCTGGAATTTCACCACTGTATCGAGTGCACACTATTCTTTGTGACCCACACTTACTTAAGGTCTTTGGAGAGAGAGGTGATAATAGTCCAGTGATTACTGTGCTGGCTGGAAACAGCTTTAATATGGAAATTTCAAGTCCTCACTCTTCCTAGATCTCGTCATTCGTTGCCTGCCTCAAACCCTGCGCAGGTTGGAGCAGAAGGATGCAATATGGGGAAGCCCTTTACTTCGCATCTGGTTTTCAAGACCTCAAGTTCCTTCTCAAGGTCTCACCAGATAACTCCAAAACCCCTTCTCTCTCCTCAGATGCTCAGGTGAGCTCTTCTTTGTCCAAACCTCTTCCTCTAGGTCATGTCCCTGGGGCATCGGCATTTCTTGCCAAGGAGGCCCATCAAAGAGGCCTCTCCAAGTCTGGGCGAGACTGTGGGAATTCTGTATGGGATTCTGCTATAAGGCTAGCTGGTTGCAATTGAAACTTTCACCAGAACCTTCTGATCCCTTCCCATCCATTTCTGGGATTGTATCGCCTGCACGGGGGCCTTGGAGTCACCAGTAGTAAAGACTGTGATATTCTCTTTTTCTTTATATTTATTTTTTAGTTATAGGTGGGCACAATATCTTTATTTTATTATTTTAATTTTATGTGGTGCTGAGGATCTAACCCAGTGCCTCACGCATGCTAGGTAAGCTCTCTACCACTGAGCCCCAGCCCCAGCCCAAGACTGTGACATTTTCATCTCTCAGTCCCAAGAGCTGGGCCTGGTATGGAGTAAATCCTGGGTGAGGCGGCTTTAAGCGACCACATCCATCATTACCAGCGGTGGGTCAGTAGTGACCCAGGGGATGTGAAGGAAATAGAAAATCATGAACATAGCTGGGTGCAATGGCGCACCCCTGTAATCCCAGCGGCTCAGGATGCTGAGAAAGGAGGATCGCGAGTTCGAAGCCAGCCTCAGCAAAAGTGAAACGTTAAGTAACTCAGTGAGACTTATTTTGTATGTAAATAAATACAGAACAGGGCTGGGGATGGGGCTCAGTGGTTCAGTGGTCCTGAGTTCAATCCCCAGTGCCCCCTATCCAAAAAAAAAGAAAGAAAATTGTGGACATGCACACGTGTGGCCCATTCTGAGTTCTTTGGTTCCAGAGCCCCAAGGGGCTTTCAGGAAGAACTAGTTCTGCCGACTCCCATCCCCCATATCAAAGCTCCACCCCAGAAGATGCTGAGCTCCTGATTCCACGGCACAGAACCCAAGTTCCTGAGTTTTCCCAGGTGGGGAGGGAAGAGCCTGGGGTGGAGTCCTTGCTGCCCTGCCTGAAGCCTGTGTGTGTTACAGTCTCCCCAAGCCACAGTGTCCTCTGCCAGTCCCTGTGGTTATCACTATGAGGTTAAATGAGATAGGACTAGCTAAGCACCTAGAAGAGTGTGCATGACATACATCCAGTCAATATCGCTCCCTCTTGCAGGAAGGGAAGTGCACCCGACCCCAGGAAGCTCCCCAGGTCACTCCTGGTTGATCTGGGTGTTTTTATTCAGAAGTCTCCCGGAAAAAAGTCCTGTGCCCCCAAGAAGGAGAAACCTCAAGGGCAAATGACCTTCGAAAAGACCTGAGCAAGGGGAGCCAAGGGTGCAGAAAACCTCTGTGGAAATGGATCCCTGGCGCCAGAGGCGAACCCAAGCTCCCTGCTGCAAGGCTGCAAGGCGCGGCCCGGGAGAGATGTGTTGAAGTGACAGTAATGCAGAGAGGCAGGAAGACCGCCTGCTTAAGTGTTTGCATAAAACTTGGGCTTTGGAGCATTTTTTGTTTCCAGGGAAGAAGGCTTGGTGGGTGTACCGGGTCACGGATGCTTTTTCAAAGCATGCCTCGCATCCCATATGGAAGAGCCCCCCAGGGAGGCCGAGGTTCACGCAGAATACTTCACAGTAGGAGGGAGAAGGAGCACTTGTCTGGCCTCGGGGTCACTAAGAACTCTTCCTTGCCAGGGATGATGACTGGCTGAAGCCCAAGGGACCTGCTCTGGCTGTGAGACCCACCCTGCGTTCCATCTCTGGCCCTACCTTCCTGTCCCCCAGCCTTTTCTGGCTTGAAAGATCCTATCACAGTCCAGCACCTCCACATGCGCCCCCAGAGGAGCTGCTGAACCTTGGCCAGGCAGCAGTGTCACCTCCCAGGCAGCAAACAAGACCCCCAAACAAGGCTGACATAAGCTTTCTGAAACGCTCTGGAGCCAGCTGGCCTTACCTACTTCAAGACCAAATGCCAGGAAACTCTGGCTGGCCCTCCAAGTCCCCAGGACCCAGGGATGGAAGACTTGCTGACATGTGACTTCGTCCTGCATTGCTCCGCCTCGTTCCCCCTCTCTGCCTGCGCAGCCCCAGATCTCAGCACAGCAGGCCGAGTCCCCGCAACCCTCCCATGGCCAACGCAGCCTATTCTTCCAACCCAAGTAGCTCATTCCTTAGTGACATCCGTCCTGCAGTGTTTTCAAAATGTGCTTTGCTTTCCTCCCCTCTTCTTCCGGAAGCCTGGGCCATGGGAACTTCTGTAACCCAGATACATCTGGATGACCCCAGGTCCCAGGCTGCCATCTGCATCATGGCCAATCAGTATCTGGTGGAACCAAGAGCCGTCGAGCGGAAAGCAAGTCCTGACAGCAGTGTTGGAAAACATCAAGCTTCCGGGTTTATCTGTAGCCCAGTTGGTTAGACACCATTCCTCTGTTCCTGTCCCCCTCAATCTAAGTCCCCAAGCACAAAAGCAGTTTTACTTCTCTTTACACTCCAAAAACCTCTCACTCTCCTTTGCCAACAAGCAGAGTGTACTTCCACCCATCGGGTCTTTTCTTCCACCGGAAGGAGCATTTTTTAGAGCATTTTTTGTTTCCAGGGAAGAAGCAAAAGATTTCCCCAGAAATCTCCAGCAAGCTTCTTCTGCAGAGAATCCTAATTAGACCCCAAATTTTCCAGCCCCCCCACCTGTGGCCCTCCTCCTGCATAAACAACCTCATCTGTCTTTACTTCTGTCCTCCATGAACTTGTCATGTTTTCTGATGATGCAAACACCTCAATTCTGGAATCTCACCGAAGGTCAAACATTTACTCAGACTTGAAAACTCTCTCTGCCGGGGTGATTGACATTTGTCTTTGCAAGGAAAACACAGCCTACTTGGTAGGCAGCACAGAACGGCTTTTCTCCACTCGCTCCAATAGGTAAGAAGGAAGCACCAGAGCACCACACCCCCGCAGCAGTCTTTCCCGCTCCATCCAAGAAAACAAAGAAGTCAGCTTCATAGTTTCACCAGGAGAAACCCTAACCTGAGAGTTTCCCAGGGCCTGGATCCTCAGTCTCAGTCCTGTATGTGCTGAGTTTTGACTTGTGCCGAGGTCAGTGCAGGATGAGGATGGAGATGTGCTCCAAGGTCAGAGATGTGCTCCAAGACAGCTGCCTGAAAGCCTCTTGTCTTTGTGGTGATGCCCGCCCCACGCCCCACCGTGAGCCGCCGGTCCTGGGAAATGAGCCTTAAGTGGAGGTGAGTCTTTCCATATGTCTCCCACGAAAATTGTACACTATCGACTAATGCAATCCAGAGTCCCTCCAAAACATCTCTATGGCTTCAAAAAGAAAAGCAAAAAAAACAAAAAACATATGAGCCCAGTTTAATATCATGGGGTTTCTAATCCAAATGAACAAGGCAGGAGAATAATTCACACCTGGTATTAAGTCAAAGAGATCCCAGTGGGCGACAGGTAGAGCCATGAGTCCAATAGACATTTAACAAGCACACTGGATGACAGAGATGACATGCCATACCCCCCAGGAATTCCAGAACTTTCCATTGTTTGATGAGGGCAGAGAAGCTGATGAACTCCCAAGAGATAATTCAAAAAAATGTTCTCAGTACTTACTAAGGAGTTTGGTGTATGAGGTGCAAAAAGTGCTGGGGGAAATATAATCTGCTAGCAATTTTCCTACCCTGGCTGGCACTGCACAGTAAGTAGTTGACCACGTTTCGCTATTCCCTGTCCCCAAATGCAGCGTCTCCCCTACATAGTAGAAATTTCACTGTTAGAGATTCTTTCCTTTGGATTAAACATAAGTATTGGGGATAGGGCTGTGGTTCAGTGGTAGAGCACTCGCCTAGCACGTTCGAGGCCCTGGGTTCGAACCTCAGCACCACATAAAAAAATAAATAAATAAAATAAAGGTATTGTGTCCAACTAAAAAATAAATATATTAAAAACATAAGTATTAACATCATGAGTAGAGAATATATTTCTTCCTAATCCCAAGACTGAGTCATGTTTTATTTCCAGCTGTTTCTGGTGATTTACAGGAGAATATGGGGAATTTAGTTTCAGAATGAGCCAGGTAATTCTTTTCATTTCTAGGTGCAAAGGTGATACATGCTCACTGAATATTTGTGGATGAAATGAGAGTTGTCTTGGGGCAGGTGGGGACACAGCTGGAACAAGACAGGCCGTAGGCCGGACATTGTGAAAGCTGAGTCGTGAGTAGTTTATCATCCCATGCTCTCTACCTTTGAATATGTTTGGAATTTTCCATGAACAAAAGGAGAAGACTTGGTCACTTTTCCAGCTCGGTCCTTTCTATCTTGGCCAATGAGAAACATGGAAGCCAAGCCAAAAGTACGAGTCCTCCCATCCCAGACAGGAAGTAGATTCCAGAGCTCTATGATTAAGGCAGGAAACCTCCTCCATTTGGGGGACTGAACAAGCTATTTATCCTCACTGCAGAGATCAAAGTGTGAATGCCTGTCCCTCCCACAACCCCCAAGACATGTGTGAACAGCTCCAGTTGGCAGCTGTAGCCACCATTAGCTTGAAATCCATTGAAACAGTAAAGTTTAGTCGAAGAGGGAAAGCAAATTCCAACCCTGGGTTCCAAGTTCCCTTTGCTGGGCGGAAGAGGAACAAAAAAGCTTAAGTAAACCTGAAGCTAAACTCCATGCCCCATCACACCGCCTGGCCTTAAAAATGAAGTGGACAGGGAACTGCTAATCATACTCACAGGATGCTGCTCATGTGCCCCAAATCAGGCCTCCTGACAGATTCCAAACTAAAAATCAAGCATCCAAGGACTCACAAGCTCTACCATGCAAAGCCATCTCAAATGTCCCCTCATCCCCAGAGCTCTAGCTTGGATCTGGAATGTTCTCCCAAAATGCCTATGTGCTAAAGGATTGGTCTCTGGCCTGTGGTACAACCTTTAAGAGGTGGTGGTACCTTTAAGAGGCGGGGCCAAGTGGGAGGAAGTTAGGTCATTGGGGGCGTATCCTTACTGGGATATTGGGACTTTGCTCCTCTCCTCCTGAGCTTGCAGCTGCTGAGTTGAGAAGTCCCACCCATGATGTGCTTCCACCAGGGACGTGCTCTCTCATCATTGGCCCAAACTGATAGAGCCAACAGTCATGGAGGGAAACTCTGAGCCAAAAGAAAGCTTTCTTCCTTATATGTTGCTTTTCTTTTCAGGTATTTTGTCTCAGTGATGGATTCTGACTGACACACCAGCTCCCCGCAGTTACACCAATGGATGAGCAGCCTTCCCTCCCCACTTGCAATCCAAAGGGGCCAGCTTTCTTCATCCATTCACTATTCCTAACCAGCCATCCTATGGGACGCTACCATGGCGGACTGGCAGCCCTGGTGGAAGGACAGATGCGGGCTTTCCTACCCATCTACCTTGGCAGTACTTTAATCCAAGTGGTCACAAACAGCGGTCCTCACCAGCTCTAACCACCTGATTATTAGTTTCCTGTAGCCTGCTGTAACAACATACTCCACACTGAGCGACTTAAAACAGTCCAGCTTATTATCCCTCAGTGCCAGGGTCAGAAGGCTGGGTGGGCTGTCTGGCTCCTCTGCTCAGGGCCTCCCTGTGCCAAAAGAAGGCACTGGCTGGCCTGGTGCTTATCGGGAGACTCTGGGAACAATCCACTTCTGAGATCGTTCAGGTCATTGGCAGGATTCATTTCCTTGCCATTATAGGAGGAGGGCCCGCTCCCCTGCTGGCTGTGGCTGAGGCTACCCTTGTCACCTTAAGGCCATCTGCAGTCCTTGTCACATTGCCAGGTAGACTGAATTTGGCTCAAGAAGCCCCTTTTGTAGGAGGCTGCAGACTGAGATGAGCTCATTCTGCCCTGGAGCAGCTGAGAGAGAGGAGGAGAAGGCCCCGGATGGAAAAACCTACAGTTTTCCTCTTGGGACAAATCAACCCAGCCTAAGGCTGTTCCCTTTCTCACTGGCTGTTTGGAAGAGGTTTGGACCTGTCTGATGAAGTCAGCGGCAGGAGTCCCACTCCTGGGTGTTGGTCCCCAGGGGGTCCTCCCCGTCATTCCTTGGGCCTTCCCAGGAGTCTCCCTTGAGCTTGTGTCAGTTCTGGGTCCCTCAGCATCAGAACACAAGGGAGTCGATTTGGAAGGTGATGGAGGAGAGGGACAGGAAAGGAAGCTGACAGTATTTATCAGCAAGTCACCTGGTGGCCACCCAGTGCTCAGCACCTCGGAGAACTCTGGGAAACAGGCGGAACACACTTAGCCCCTGGGAGGAGCTGGGGTATTTTCGCCACCTCCCCTCAGTCTTTCTGCTTGTGCTGCTGTGGCATCCCGTCCCCAGCACTTTGGCCAGCCATGTGCATGGGCACATCCGGCTCTGGCAACCAGAGAAATCCCCCTGGCAAAGACACAGTGCTGGCCACTGAGTGTCAGGCCGGCTGACAAAGAGGAGAGGACAGCCTGAGGGCCGAAGGGCTGGGGCACCCACGGCCTTGGCCACAACCTTGGCTCAGTGTGTCCCTGAGTCCCTTGGGTTACCGTAGAAGATGGGAAACTCAGAAGGCCAAGGGCTTCCCTACCCAGGCCCATCCTGCAGCAGGGCCTTGTCCCCCTAGCCAAGCTCCGCCTAGGCAGTGAGGCTTAGGGGCTCTCTGCTCCCAGATCTGACAAAGCTGTCTGGGGGCCAGGGGCTTCCCACCCCAGTGCTCTGAGCTTAGGTGTACAGGACAGGGACAGGATGCCTTCTCAGGGACCCACCAGTGTCTACACAGCCATCTTCTTCCACTCTCCTCCTGGGATGTGAAGACACCCTCTTCCACCATACACAGTCGCTATATCAACTTCCTCATCCCCCGATGGGACATGGGGAGTCACTTTGGCAACTCAGATGCCAGGGAAGAGAGCCCTCTGTCCCTACGGTCTACCCTTCTCTTCCCTTGCAACCACGAGCCCAGCAATAGTTCAGTGAGTGGATGGGAAAGGCTGCAGCTGACAAGGAAATACGAGGTCCCCATCAGTTGGTCACCTTATCATACAGATAGGCACCCGGGAGTCAGACTCCAAGGCAAATAGGGACCATGTCATCATGAAGTCCTTCCATGGAAGACAGACAGAAATTCCCACTGGAGATCTGTCAAGAAGGCTGCAAGGAGGCAGGGGCCTATGACCTGGCCTCAGAGGGGGGGGAATCTCAGGCAGTGGACACAGGGAGCACGGGTGGCCTACGTTTCAAGCATGCGGACAGGGGAGGGAGGGGGGGGGGGTCCAGACCCTGGAAAGGTCAGCCCAGGTTTGCGGGATGAGAGCCCGGAGGAAGCCATGGGGGTGTTTGGAGGTGAGAATGATGTGAGATGTCACTGGGCAGGGGGAAGACACGTAAGATGAGCGTGAAAATGGCCTTCGTGTCAGGACTCTGGCTACAAGGATCTGTGTGTGGAAAGAGAGGAGAGGAAAGGAGGCAGAGATAAGAGAGGCAGAGAGGAGAGGGAGAGAGGAGGAGCAAGAGGGAGAGAGGAGGAGAGAGAAGACAGGAGTTAGAAGAGAAAGAAAATGTAGAGTGAGCCAGGGAGGTTCTGAAGGAGACCCCCATCTGTGGGTCCCCTCATCTCCACTCTGGCCCAGGAGGTCAGGGGAGTCCCAGGGCCCTGGCCTGGCCTGGCTCTTATGAAAAGAAGGCAGGAGAATGGGAACACAAGAGGATGGAGGTCTGACTAGCTAAATGAATTCACCAGGAGGCAGGACTGACAGCCCCAGGATGCCCTCAAGCAGAGAAGTCGTCAGAGAAGACAGAGAGCAGGTGATAATTGCCAGGCGGATGAGAGTCGAAGGCACCCAGGCCAGGCTCTCCTTGGCTTCTCCAAACCCAGTCAGCTTCGGAGAAAATAGAAAGGTCTGAGTTTTCTGGTTGTTCACACTTAGAAACTAAAGCCAGAAAACTTGCAAACATCTGGCTTGAGTAGCTCAGAACCCCCAGTGCTCAGCCCTGATGAGATTTAGTAATGCTATGGCTCCATCTACAGCCCGAGAAGGAGCATGTCACTAGGATTCTCTGTGAGCAGCAGGGTCCAGGCTTGGAGCTAGCTGCACAAAGCTAACTACAATTAATGCTAATTAAGCCTTTTCCTCTATCTGCACTGTTTATTCAATGCAGACTTGGAACTACCCTGGAAGTTATTTATTTCAGACTATGTCTAAAACAGCAGCTGTTAGGAATATTCTAGAACGCTTTTAGCCAAAATTGGTTTGGAATCTCTATTTTAAACCACTGTTTGTTATGAATTGAGTTAAGTGGGTCTTTTTTTTTTTTTTCACCACTTTGTTCTTCTATTGTAACAATGAAACACATAAAAGTCCTTAAAATACCAAGATTGCATTTTCTTTTATTCACTCAACAAACATTTAATTAGCACCTACTCTGTGGCTTTTACCAGGTTAAGCACAATAAGTCAGGTCTGGATACATCCCATAGTTTATTCATCGGAGTGTTATTATTTTGCTACTTCTTCTTGGCTAGAATATTTCCACATGGGTCAATAAAGTATGGGGAAAGACTAAGACAACCAGTGAATTTAGAGTTTGGGACAACTTAGAAACAGAGTAGACACAGAATCCCTTGACTCACGGCACAGTAGAAGCTAGGAGTCCAGACCCATAATGACAAGTAAGACTTGTTCGGTTCTATTATCGTTTCCCTCAGAAGTGTCTTTAGGAGGACGTGCTGGGGAGTGAATTGGCCAGATTATATTGTCATGTTGTGTGCATTCACAATAGTAACAACAAATCTCACCATCATGCACACATATAATACACCAATAAAAACATGAAAAGAGAGACAAAAAAAGAAGTGTCTTTAGGTTTGTACTAAATAAAAAGGCCATGTAAAAGTACTGATGATTAGTGCAGACAACTTGGAAAATAAGTCAAAAAAGGAATAGTCTGTCAGTCAAAATCCTATCAACCAGCCAGGTATGGTGGAGTAGGGCTGTACTCCCAGCAGCCCGGGAGGCTGAGGCAGGAGGATTGCAAGTTCAAAGCCAGCCTTAGCAAAAGCAAGATGCTAAGCAACTCAGTGAGACCCTGTCTCTAAATAAAATAGGGCCAGGGATGTGGGTCAGTGGTCGAGTGCCCCTGAGTTCAATCTTCAGTACTGGGAAAAAATCCCATCAACCAAAGGTGACCATTGTTAACTGTTGTCATTCATCTTTATAAACATAGCCCTGTATTTTCACTAACCCATCGGAGATGGACATTCTGTCATGCCACTGTATTCTCCTATGTGATTTTGAATGACTACAGAGTATTCTTTCTTATAAACACACCAGAATTTAGGCCACGAGCGGTTATTGATTTTTCACAATTAGAAGCTTTGAACAAATGATGTTCCCTCAGATAAAGAGCTAACCATGAAATTTCTTCAAGCCCTCTGAGATGCATCTCAAGTTGTCACCCAGGTTCAATCTCCAAGAATTTTATATCACATCTGAACTAAAAGATCTAACTTCAGGAGCTCTGAGGACTTACTGTCCCAGAAAGCCCTGGCCATGATGGTGAGCGGTCCTCCCGGGGCGCCAAGGGAAGCCCTGCAGAGCGTCACAGCGGAAGGAGGCCAGAGGGATTCAGAAGGGTTTCTCATAAATTCTTTACCTGGCAGGTGATTTAGACCTCGGTGCCTCTGGGAAAACAGGCAGCAAGACATGTTTTTGACCTAGTATTTAGTCAATAGAGCAGCACCAAGAGCTTGGGAGATTAAGAAAGATAGGATCATTGTCCCATCGATGTCACCAGAACCCCACCATTTCCCATGGGTAATAGCGCCCTGCCTTGTCTTCCTCCACCTCCTATCAATGGATCTTTGTTCCCATGGATACTTTGCCCCAGAGGCACCTACAGTTCTCCCTTAGCACCCTTTGGAAACCAGCAACCTCCCCCATCCAGACACCAAAATCTGAGGATGCTCAGGTCGCTTCTAGAAAATGGCATAGTGTTCGAATGAAACTTAAAGTCTGTAGGTGTTCAGTGCAGACGCAATTTCTTTTCCGAATATTTTCAACTCAACCTCGGTTGAAGTCACAGATGGGAAACCCTCAGATACGGAGAACCAGCTGTATTGTTTGTTAGGCCTTTGAAAAAAATCTGGGCTCCTTTCATTTATGAGAGGTGGTCTAAGAACTCGAGATGCTGGCTTAGAGAAGGCTCTGTGATCTTTCTCCTTTGGCATCCCAACATTTTCCATGTTATTCCTTAGTCACTGGGTTCACAAGGCATAGTGACAAGCAGATCTTACAGCAGTGGGATTGCACAGCAGAAGTCATTTGGGGTCAATTTTGAAAACGAAGGAGCAGAAATAATTGATGGAAAGGAAAACTGAACTTTGTTTCTTCGATTTTAGCCTGTGCCTACTGAGTATCTTCAGTCATCCAAAAACAAACAACACCACAAAACAACAACCAGGAAGAACCAAGCAGAGAGGCCCAGAAGGTCCAGGCCAACGGTAACTACCTGAGTGAGGCAGAGGAGAGGCCCACAGGTCGTGGTCATGGCTGGAGCTGGGGTGGAGACCAATTCTCACCACTGGGTCCAGTGACCATTCCAAAAAGGCTGATTTTACTGTGAGCATAAACCCTGACCGCTTTAGTTCTTGGAAAGCAAGATGAACCCCAAAAGGGTGGACTAGGGGAACCAGGAGCTGTGTCCTGGAGGCTGGAGTCTTGGGAAGAAACAATTCCAGCCATGCTTCTCCTGAACACTGCCTGCAGGTAAAGACCTCTTACGAGAAGAGAGTAGTTGACCTCGAATCCACAGCTCCTGCCCTGGTGGTAATAGAGAGCAGGCAAGAGTGGCATGACCCAAGGGTCTGCTTTTATTGAATATTTGCATGACGCTGACTGCTTGCAGTTTCCATCCATTGCACAAGTGTGCCCAGAGTACGCAGGAGAATCATGGGGGTTCAGTGATTTTCTGCATTCTCCCCATATTTGTGGGTCAGGGGAAGTGGGTGGACAGGGGCTAAGTGGCTGCTAACCAGGAGACAGAGCTGTTAACCTGCAGTTAACTCGCAGCGCACTCTCCCTACTCTTTGTGCCCTCGATTGATGGAACTTCTCACGGGTTCTCTCTCTCTCTCTCTCTCTCTCTTCTGGTCCAGGTGGTAAAATCATAGGGAGCGCTTGAGGCAGGAAGTGTCTCCTCATTGCAGAAGAACAACTTGAGCAGGGCACACGAAAGAGCAGAGCTCACGAAGACACTGGTAGAAGTAACCTCCATGGTCAGTCGTCTTCTCCCCGTCTCTAGACCGTCTGACCTTTTACTTTATACGGCAATGAAATAAAATATTCGGAGGCTGGCTGACATGTTAGCAGGTCCCAGGTTACATATAGAGCCAAGCACCTTCCCCGACTGTGATTTCTCCAGATGGAAATGAAGGTTAACAATTCTGCCTTGACTCGCACACTCCATACCCTGCTTCTCGGGATGTAGTGACAAGATATCTTGCAGTGTTTTCTAAACTTGTCCCATGCCAAGAATCCCCTGGGAGACCCGTCAAAATACCAACTCCCAGGCCAGGCCCTGGACTCACTGGATCCGCAGGTGCAGGAGGAGCCTGGGGTCTAGAGTCTAGAGAGTTCCCAGCTGGTTCTGATGATTGGGTTTTCTGGCAAGTTTGGAAAACATTGAGTTCATCACCACGAAATTCTTTAATGTTTCAGAAGACATCAGGCTCAGAACACTCAAAGGAGCATCCATTATTCAGATAGAAGCTGATTTCAGAGCACAACACATAATTAGGAGAAAAAAGAGTTGGTTCACCATAAAAATTCAAACAAGAATATGTGTGTGAGAGTGTGTATGTGGGAGTGTGTGTGTGCGTATGTGTGTGTGCGCGTGCATGCGTGCACACATACATCCTGGGCAATATCTGGGACATATATTAGAAGTTCAGTTTTGCCCGGCAGCCCTGTCAGATGCTCTTGCACCCCCATTTATTTTACAGTATGGAAAAACTAAAGCAAAGTCTTTTTTAAATTTTTTTATTTCTTGTTGCCCAGACCGGTCTTGAACTCAACTCACCCTGTCTTCCTGCCTCAGCCTCCTAAGTAGCACGTTGGTTCCAGGAGGGTCCATTCTAAACTCTTCTGTATGAGCCTCTCAGCTTGTCACTTCTTTCTTAGTGACCACTTGCCTACCAGCCAGGAAGAAGCCCCACTCTTCATTATTCTGATTAAAAAAACAAACAAACAAAAAACCCTACTGTAACTGCAGTAACTGAAGACAAAGAGATCATTTTTAAAGCTGAAAGAGAGGGGTTTAAAAGATAACTTAGCATCCTGCCGTTCAAATCTAATGAGACAATCAAGCACTTATAAGCGTTAATGCCATTCTCTTACCAACAAGTATGTTGATATCAAAATAACTTAAGTGTTTCTAAGCTATGTGCAAACTTCTGAGTGAGGACACCTGACCCCAGGGTGAAGGGCCCTCCCAGCCACCCCAACAGAGATGGATTCAGCTCCCCGGTGGGAAGTGTTCCAACAGTGCCAGTTTCGAAACTCCATTGTCAATTATGAAGCAGACCTTCCCCAAGGTAAGAGGAGGAGGGAAAATGAAGAGAGGAATATGAAAATCCGAAGGACTGCATGGTCTAAGAATGAAATGTTTTCTAAATCAAATTAAGCGACACGGTGGAAATTGAGGAGAAAGTCCTTAAGGTGACTTTTAAGTGGAAATGAAATGTCGGTTAGTAAGTTACAGAGGTGTGGTGATACCAAGTGGCAGGCTTGTGTCTCATTAATTTCAAACATAGGTTTTTATGTGAGGCTATTTGATTATAATTTGATTATCTGACCCTGTAATTAAAGTTTATTGCCAATTTGGAAGCTTACATGTAAAATGAACTGATTTTCTTCAAAGCAATATACAATCTTTTGGACTCATTGACTTCTGGTTTTGCATTTAAATGGAAAAAGTCAGTTATAACGTGACAAACAGGTTGGGGTTTTGATCATTAATCCTGCTAAAGCAATATTCATAAATTCAATTCTGAATCAGTTGGAATACTTTTCTTTTATTAGTTTCTGTGTTATTAAATGAGATTGTTTCTGACTAATATATTTCTGGACTCAAACTGTAGCTCCGAGCTGTTATTCAAATCAAATAACATGCCCCTTACTTGTGCCTCGCACTAATAAATGCCAACTTGTGATACATTTGCAAGAGACTGTCAGCAATATTAAAGGAGGCAATAATGCCATGGAGGTCTCAAAGTGAGCTGATTTTTTAAGGGCTAATATTCACCATTTTTCTTCATACACACACACACACACACACACACAAACCCAGATATTCAAACCTTTTAAATCTTAAAGTTAAAAGCATGCTTTGATTCATAGAAACATCATTCACCAGCACCTGTCAGTGATGAAGACCTTGGAATAAGAAAACTCCTTACTTTAGGATCCTGAGTTCAGATAGAAGCTGATTTCAGAGCACAATACATAATTAGGTGGAAAAAAAGTGTTGGTTCACTTGGGAAAGAGGATGAATCTTTGTATCCCAATATTCAGGTGGCAAGAGAGGCTACATTGCTTTTGAAATTCAAAAAACTATTTGGAGTTCTCCATGGGTTCCCAGAGCAAAGAGGGATCTTGGAGCTCAGAAGAGAAAAGTGAGGTCCAAAGAGAAATCAGCTGGTCAGTTATGCCCAAAGTGAGAGCAAATCCCCACAGGCAATGCTCTCAACAATCCCTGTAATTTTTTCCTGATACTTTCCCCACCATCCAGTGGACAAAAGGCTCATAAATAGTCATAGAGCTTCACAGGGGCTGGAATCAGCCGCCCGGCTCCATCCCTCTGCCTGCCGCTAGTCTCCTCAACACCAGGAGCGCCTGGCCTCTGTTAAACCTGCCTTTTCTCCCTGTTTTGAGAAGTAAACGAGACCTGATGCATAAACTACAAAGGGCAGGTGGCCCGTAATAGCTTACCTTCTAAATTTCAAGTGCTTTGAGGTATGATTGGCATATAATAAACTGAATGTTTAAAACATAACATCCTTCCTCAATAACCATAATAACATTGAAGTTTTCATTGCTTTGGGCAAGTTTTTCCCCCTAATGCCTACTATATTTGTGCCTCAGAGATTATTCTCCAGCCTGACAAGATTCTCGGTCTTTCTTCTGCCTTTCTCTTGACTGAGTCCCTGAACATTTCCATCGACTGTTCTCATGATGGAACTGGGTCAGGTGTTGATAGATTTCCTTCTTATCTCGCAATCATTGTGGGTAAGAATGCTCCTGTTTGAACTCTTTCATAAGTTCTGAGAAACCTTAGAATCCACCCTTGCACATGGCTCCCCTCTTCCCATACCATATACCAACTACTTCCCGCTGTATCCAACCTTCTGGTGAGGGCCCACCCCGTCCTCCACTTGGGTCCCAGGCTCAAGCCCTGAGTCACTGAAAGGGGAAATACTCCCCATTCCTGTGCCCAGCAGAGGCAGGTGCTGCCCCTTGGTAACATCACGAAGCAGGTGCCCCTCCTGAGCATCTTGTGCCGAGATCTCGTGGCTGATGCCTCCCAGGTGTCTTCCAAAGCCGGGTTATTATGCCCTGGTTAAAAGTGGGACAGCCCAGGCTGGGAGGGCTGCGTAGGGCCCACCCTTCCTCCGATCTATGCTCCTCAGGTGGCTTTATCCAGACAACAGCCGGGCACAGAGGCTTCCAGACTTCCCGTGGAAGAGGCGCCAGCAAAGCTGGGGATGGTATGTGTGAAGCAGCGGGTAGCTGAGGCCTTTCTCAGCCTGAGTCCATGCTCCCGAGGTCAAGGGGCGGGGGGTGCTGGGTTTTGCCACCACACAGGTCTAGATTCTGCCTTTTCTGCTCAGGTTGCATCTAAAGAGCTGGACCCGGATGGTCCCAAACCTTGGTGGGACAAGCCCAGGCAGGAGATGGCTGGTCCCCTCTGTCTTGCACAGTGCCTGCTAAGAGACAGGATTCACACTTTGGTAAGCGCCAGGGCTCAGGCCTCAGTGCCGCCTAGTGTGGGAGGGACCTGAGGATTGGGGGGGCCACCTTCCAGGCCAGGTGCCACTGTGGCAGGCTTCAGCCCCACAAAGAGGTCATCCTAGGTGCTATAAGGGAAGGGGCCCGCACAGTGGCCTCTCAGTGCTCTAAGAGAACCGTGGTGGTCAGGCTCAGGGGTCTCAGCCCGGCTCCCGGCCACCACCTCTTCCACACTATCAGCGTGCAGGCTTTCTTTTGACCACGGTGAGAAACAGGCCTTGGGTATGGTGGCCATGACTTTGCTGCCTAGCAAATACGTCGGCCCCACACTCAATATGTGACCACATTAAGGAACACTTCTCACTGATTGTATCACCCGCCTGTTGTCTAAATATATGCAACTCGTGTACCATAAAGCCCACCACTTCAAAGGGTATAATCTGGTGGTTTGCAGTATATTCAGGAAGCCCCACTAATTCCAGAACATGGCATCACCCCCAAAATACACCGTTCCTTTTGAGTGGAGATCAGAGTCAAGGTAGACACAGTGCTTCGGGCGTGGGTGATAAAGACGGAGACACCAGAAGCGACCACCTGGGCCAAATGCTTTAAGTATGTACACGTGTGCGTGGGTGCCTATTCATGAGACTGGAGGCCACACTTCAGTCTGCACCATGCCCCACATTGGTGGGCAGTACGAGTTGTTGAAGGAACCAGGGTACAGAAACACTGAGCAGCTGCCCACCATCCTCACAATCCAATCCCAAGTGGCACACACTCTCCCTCTCCAGGGGCTAGCGGGTCTGCCCCTGTGGAGTTTGGAAAGATCACTCCACACCTGCAAAGCCCATTGTAGCTGATTTTTTTCCTCTCTTCCTGGGGTGTGTGTGTGTATAATTTTAAAATTATAGCAAAATAACTGAGTGCAGTGTAATCCCAATGGCTCCGGAAGCTGAGGCAGGAGGATGGTGAGTTCAAAGCCAGCCTCAGCAAAAGCAAGACGCTAAGCAACTCGGTGAGACCCTGTCTCTAAACAAAATACAAAATAGGGCGGGGATGTGGCTCAGTGGTCGAGTGCCCCTGAGTTCAACCTAAGTGATCTACCACTTCAGTTATCTTCAAGGGCATCACTCAAGGGCATTAAATGCATTCACAGTGTGACGCAGCCATGCCCAGATCTGCTTCTGGCATGTTTTCATCCTAGATGGCAGCTCTGTACTGGGGAAGCACTAGCTCCCATTCCCACCTCCCCAGCCCTTGGTAGCTGCTGTGATTTGGATGTGCCTTGTTTCCCCAAGGGCTCCGTCCAGGGTTGGAAGCTTGTTCCCCAGGATGGTAGAGTTGGGAGGTGGTGGGGTCTAATAGGAGGTCCTTATAGTCACCGGGGCCCTGGCCTTGGACAGGATTGGGGGACCCTCAATCTCTGGCTTCCTGTTTCAAGATGTGATCTCTCACTTCCGCCCAAGCTCCTGCCATTGCCACGCGCCATGAGGTGACGCAATCAAAAGGGGCCCTCGCCCAAGTCCCCAAGTCGGCGCCATGCTGTTTGCACTTTGCCTCCAAAACGGTGAGTTAAACATTTTTTTCTTAAGTGGCCTGCCTTTCATTATCATGCCAAAAAATAGCCTACTTATATTTTTTTTCTTTTTAAGTCTCGGTGCTTCCTATAAATTGAATCATATAGTATTCTTCAGTTTGGCTTTTGCAGTATATATTGGAATTAAATTTCTTTTTTTTTTTT
>NW_026000221.1:24310697-24333766 GCF_001458135.2 Marmota marmota marmota
GGGGGGGGGGGGGGTACCAGCAATTGAAACCCAGGGGCACTTGGCCACTGAGCCACATCCCCAGCCCTATTTTGTATTTTATTTAGAGACAGGGTCTCGCCAAGTTGCTTAGCACCTCACTTTTTGCTGAGGCTGGCTTTGAACTCTTGATCCTTCTGCCTCAGCCTCCGAGCTGCTGGGATTAGAGGCGTGTGCCACCACACCTGGCTGGAATTACAGGACTTTTTATGACTAGATATTGTATTATGAATCATATTTTGTTGACCCTTTCATTTGTTGATGAAACCTTTCCATTTCTTGACTATTGCGAATGTACACACACACACTTGGGTGCTTGTTTTCAGACCTTTTGGGTATGGGTCCAGGAGTGGGCTTGGATGGTCACATGGTAATTTTCTGGTTAGCTTTTTTTGAGCAACCACCATACTTGTTCTCCATGGCAGCTGCGCCATTTGGCAACATCACCAGCAATGCACAGGGGTCTGATTTCTCCATCCTTACCAATGCTACTCCCCCCACACACATTTTACCAGGAATGAAGGTAGTATCTTTGTTATTTGCATTTCTGTAATGACTAATGATGGTGAGTGAGAATGTAGCTTTACCTGTAGCTGACTTAAGTTCAAAGATACAAAACGGAAGAGATGGACCCCCTTGTACTAGATAACTCCTTATTTCCATACTCTTGCCCCCCCCCATCTGGTAAACAAGAAAGGACATCCATCTGTGTCAAAGGGGACCTTTTTATTGGCAACTTTTCTGATGCAGTGTTCTCTGCTCTAAGAATCACCTGGGGAACTTTTAAGACTATGGCAGACTGCGACAGCCCCAGGCTGCTGATGGGAGCCTTCTAGGTTGGGTCAGTTCTGTAGGCTGAAGCCCTCCTTGATTCTCATGTGCGACCAGAGCTGGGGGCCCCTGCTCCCCACCATCATCACAATCCACCACCCATGCAGGCACAACTGGTTGACAAAACTTTGTTTGCTTTTGTAAGAGCTTTGAGATCATTCACATCCTATACAATTCACCCATGTAAAAGCACCATTCAGTGGTTTTCAGTATATTCAGTGTTTTCCAATCGTCACAATCAATTTTGGAGCACTGTCATCTCAGAAGGAAACTCCATCACTCCTCAGTCCTATCCTCCTCCTAAACAAAAACAACTGGGACCAAAATGCCACATCCGGCTGCTGATGACAATTACCCTCTTCCATGACCTTGCTGTCCTATGTAGCCTCCCTAAGGCTTGACCTGCTTAGACTGCTAAGCTTTCTGTGAGGAGATGGGAAAGGACATCTGATCTAAATGCTGACACAGAGAAACCAACCCACCTGGTCTCTGGGAGCTTAGTCAAGGGAAGCAGAGAAACCAACTTCTAAATAGTTATAATGCATGAAAAACATCCACATTTTTCGAGCACTGGGAGGCACCTCCATGTACAAAGGGAAATAGTATTAGGGAGAATGTAGATGTGGCATTAAAATAACACTAAATCGCCAAAGGACAGTTATTCCCTTTTCAATTATCTTTTAAGCCTTTGGATAAAGCAAGGAGAACGTCTCAGTTTGGTGCTAATAGGTCTTTAATGCCTCTCTTCTATCATACCTCCCTCAAACGAATGCAGACGTAAACGCAAATCTCGAACTGCAACAGTATTGAACCAGAAATCGCCAATCTTGTTTTGCTTTCCCTGTATTTATTTTACAGTTGTCTTCTAATTCAGCGTCGCCCTGAATTTTTTCTCCATTTACCATCATGAGATAAAGTTTACTTTAAAAATATACACATTTAAATTTGATTTTTAAAAAAAGTGTTTGTTTGAAAGGAAAGGTTAAGTCAACAGTAGAGCAGGTGGCCAGCAGATGTGGTGAGAATCATGCAGGTGGTATCCAAATGACCCTGAGACATGCACGTGGTGGGCTTCAGGGACTGAGGGAACCCCAGCTTGTTGCATAAGCAGCAGCAGCATGTTATTAAATCACAGAATGAAGGCTAAGAATGTATAGATGGAGAGGAGATCAGATCTGAGCCCCACATCCTGCAAGACGAGGAAATTGAGACTCCAAAATGTCAAGTGTCTGCAGGTGTCAGTAGGGGTTGGTACTGGGCTCCATGTCCGGGTACCAACTGCAGGGTTGCATATCATGTCACAGGTTGCTTCTCTTCTCTGATTGACTCGGTGAGGTAGAACATCTTGCTCCAGTAATGTGAATAATGAGTCCTTTGGATCCTGGGGCTCTGTCTGATTTCACCAAGTTCTCAGGGGGAGGACCATTTGTTGAAAAATCACAGAACTTTCTCTCTAGAAATAAGACAGCAACATAGTTGCAACTTCTACAAGTGGCTACCAGGCTACTCCTCAAGCTTTCTTTAAATACATGGTAGGATTTTATACCCCTGCTATGTTTGGGGACAATTTTGCTCTGTGATAATAGGTAACATTAAGCTGTGTGGGGTGGGGGGTGGTGCTGGGAATGGGAACCAAATCCTTGTGCATGCTAGACACGTGCTCTACCCCTGAGCCATTCCCCAGCCTTAGTCTGGCTTTTGTCACTGGGTATAAAGCATCTGAAGTTCATCCACGCTGTTGCTCGAGTCTGCAGTTCTTTTTTCTCCCAGAGTTGTATAACTTAAACAGATGGAGCGAGGTGTTACCTATTCATCAGGGCACGGACATTTGAATTTTTCCTTGTCTTCTGGCAATTCTGAAAAGTCATTACATATTTAACTTCAAGTAAGTAATTTTTAACTTCAAAAGTAATATTTAACTTCAAATTTCTCTTAACATGAGGGCAATATTTCTCATTGTGATTCTGAAGGCCCTGGGTGAGCTGGCTCCTGTCACTGACACACCCATCTCTCCCCTTGGTGCTCCCTGCCTCTTGTCTCTGGGCAAAGGCTAAGTGGCCTCTCCTCTGGCCTTGATGTGCCATTCCCTCCAGCCTTTGCTCCGACTCCCCCAAAGCCTACCTGACATCTTGGCCCAAAGATCCCTCCCCATTAGGTACTGGCTGTCCCCTGGTCCACGTAATTCCTCCAGAGCACCCACCCCAAGGCTCAGTTTTGTTTGCTTTTTTGCTTCTTGAGGGGAAGGGCCTTGTCTGTCCAGTCAAAATCTGAGCTGGGGTTCTGGTGTCTGGGAAGTATTTGAGTAAACGATATAGGGAAAGTAACTTGGACTCAGCTTGTAAGTTGTGGGTGCCAAGTTCCAAAGTCCTCAGTATACATAGGTGATGAGAAAGTTGTGTTTGAAAGGGTACCTTGGGAAACAAGCCTGTTCATTCCAAATAAAGTTTTGATTACAGCAGGCCATAAAGCAAAGATTGAAAGACACACCTCACAGCATGGGATAACCGACAAGTGTTGTCTCCGCTTTTCTTCACAGAAGAACACAGGGAAGTGGCAGGTTCCATTTAAAGTGCATCTGAATGATCTTTTCTCTTGAAGTGTCATAGCCTTATTTTTATGTAGTCTTATTTTTCCTTCAGACAAGCATTCAAAATAGAGAATGATGTTATCATTGGCTATCTTCTGGAATAGATAGGTGTACAAATATATTGGTGGGTGTATCTTTTACTAGCGGTGATGGAATGTGTATAAAGACCAAGAACATCCACCATATCACACTGAGATACATTTTTAAGTGGTGGGAGTCCCAAAATACCCTTCTGAAACAACAAAAGTGATAACATGATAAAAGATCAATAGCTAGATGCATGGGCACTCACGTGTAATCCCAGCCACTAGGAGGCTGAGGCAGGAGAATCGCAAGTTTGAGGCCAGACTGGACAACTTACTGAGGCCCTTAGTAATTTGGTGAGATCCTGTTTCAAAAAGGAGTGTGGGAGAGGGAGGAAGCAGGGGGCTGGCATGCTGGAGATGTTGCTCAGTGATAGAGTGCTTGCCTAGCACATGTGAGGCTCTGAGTTCAATTCCCAGTACTGCCAAAACACCAAAACAAAATACAGACAAACCACTTTGCTTTGTGTGTCAGATTTCTGCCTGAGTAAATTCATAAAAGAATATACAAAAAGTGTTTGGGACTTGTTTAATGATATGACATTGTTGGGGTTCTAAATTTAACAAATATCCCTGGAACCATTATATATACTTTTTTTCTTAGAGCACCCCTGAGTTTGATCCCCAGTGCTACATCACTGAGCTACATCCCTAGCCATTTTTATTTTTTGTTTTAAGAAAGACTCAGAAATTTAGCAAGACCCTGGCCTCAAACTTGAGACACTCCTGCCTCAGCCTCCTGAGTCCCTGGGATTATAGCCGTGCACCACCATGGCTGGCTAACAAGGACAGTTTAAAGAAATAAAGCAAGTTTGGCACCTCTCTCGCCCGAGTCCATGCTCAATCATTCCATACAACTTCATCAAGTGTTTCCGAGTGCCCCGGATGCTTTGTTAGAAGTGGGATGCAGGGAGGAAATATACACACCTGCCCTCATGAAGCTCAGCGGCAGGGGAGGGGAGATGGCAAAAAGTAACCCTGGGGACAGCCCTGGCTTTTAGGGGTCATTTGACTTGGCTTTTATCCAGGGTTTCACAGATCTGCTCATTAAAACCAAGAGTGACTCATGTAGGCCTGAGCAACCAGAATGAAGAGTGGTGATTTCTCAGGTGAATCTGCTGGGCTCTGAGTAACACTGGAGGATGTGCCAAGCCTGTCCCCTGACAGAGCAAGGGAAGGCCCAGGAGATGGGGGAGGGCGCCACAAAACCACCTCTCAGAACATGTAGCAGGAGAAGTAGTTTGAAAAAAAATACATCAATTACCTTTTTTCTTTGGCCTGAGTGTGAGCCTCTCTAGCTAGCTGGAGGCATTGAGCCTCCTTGGAGCAAGAGATCATAACGTTTACAGAGGAACGAAAGAGAATTATGCTCACTCAGTTCATGACATTCAAAATTGGAATTTTCATGGCCATCCAGAACTCTTAAACTTTTTTTAATGTTTAAAATTTCATTTTAGTTTTCTCCATATACCAAGAGCCAAGCTTGGAAAGCACATTGCTTAGAGATCTCCCAGGGTAGAGAAAACATTCCCATGTCCCTCAGGATAAGTGGTATGTTGCTCTGTGATAGAATATGATGCAGAAGAGTGGCTTTCAAACGTGTCTTTCCATGACCCACAGTAAGACACATCAAGTTTTAGAAAACAATTGTTACTCTTGTTATGGGTGATTACTTTCTCACTTTTATTTGGCCAGGGGACAGGTTGGTACTGCACATTGAACTCAGGGGCACTCGGCCACTGAGCCACATCCCCGGCCCTATTTTGTATTTTACTTAGAGACAGGGTCTCACTGAGTTGCTTAGGGTTGCTGAGGCTGGCTTTCAACTCTTGATCCTCCTGCCTCAGCCTCCCGAGCCCCTGGGACTATAGGCACACGCCTTCGTGCTGGGCCTTTCTCACTTTTAAAATCCTATTATCAATGGTGGTCATGACCCATTGACTTTTTCTTCTCCCAGGAATGGGTCATGACTCAGTTTGAAAAAGGTAGAGGACAGACCTTCACAGATGTGGGAGGCAGAAGGTAGGCAGGAGAGGCAGTTGGGCATTGTCCTGACCTCCCTGATCCAGGTCTGGAGAGTGAAAGATGTGACAGAAAGGAATGGGGGGAGAGAAAGAGCATTTCCCCCAACTCCCCTCCAGACCCTGGAAAGATAGCCCCTGCCTTTGGGTTAGGCTACCAGTATTTGCAAAGAGAGTAGGAGGCCCACAGCCCTCCCCAGCTGCCTCCATTCCCTGGGGGGTGTAGGTGCAGCCCAGTGCTCCCCTGCAGGAGGGCAAGGAGACCCCACAGCAGGAGATGAGGGGGACCGACGCGGGCCAGAAGGCTAGGGCGAGGGAGCGCTGCGCGTTGCCCACCTGTCAGGGAGGCTGAGCATGTCGGGATCACGGGAGACCAGGTCATGAGTCCACAGCTTGGAGCCAGAAAAGAGGCCAGCAGCCAGGGGGCAAGGAAGGGACACTCTCAGGGAGGCCCAGGCACTGGAGGCATACGCCATATCCCTCCCCATCTGCTCCGTGGCCACTGCAAAGAGGAATTAGCTGGGCAAGTGGAAGACGGAGAAATCGGAGCCCAAATTGTTTTCCCAAAGCGGGTAGCAAATTACTGGGATGTTATTAGAATTATGATATCAGGTTGGACTTGATACTAGGTTGGACCGACTCCATCAGTTGTAGGTAAAACATGCTTCTAGCCCCTTAGGAGGCAATGCTGGTGAACGTGGGGACCCAGCCACGTGGTGAAAACCGTCTGGGGGTGGGGAGGTCGGGGCATTTGCCCATTTCTGTGGTGTAAATACTCCAGGATGGCCAACTTCAAGCCACCCCTGAAGCTAGGGACTGACTCAGAGGTATGTGGGCTCTGGCCTGAGGGAGCTGACCCTGGCCCACCAGGCTCTGTCCACCCTGACTTAACAGCCCAGACTTTCTGACCAAGGGCCAAATAGTCTATCACTAAGAATTCCTTTTTCTAGACGCTGGTTTGATTGACTAGGGCAATGACCTTCTACCCCATACAGATGGCACCTCAGTGGGGACAGCAGGCCTCACCTGTCCCCATTTTCTTAAGCTTCTCTTCCAGGAGAATCTTCAGTCCCCAACCACCCACCCAGGCCACTTTTATTTGAAGCAGCCTCCTGACAGAATCAGAGCAAACCACCCCCTGGAGGGAACTCCAGAGGTCAACCTGGCCAGCCCCCTGCCTCCAGGCAGGTCTCCTCCTAAACCATCCTAGACACAGTCTTCCCCCTGCTGGACAGCTTGCTCCGAGCGCCCCAGCAACCGAGTAAAGTTTTGTGCTGACGCCGCCCGCCCGTCGAGCAGGGACGATGGCAGTGCGCTCCGCCAGCTCACAGGGGAATCATTAGTGAGACGCAGCAGTGTACGAGGGCCCCAAGGCCTGTGGCAATTAATCACCTTTCCTCCCTCGGCAGCACCAGCTGTCTCAGATGCAGCCATCCTCGAGGTAGCCCTTTAATTGTCCCCAGAGAGGGCAGGTGGGTGAGGGGCCACCTGAGCTAACGGCAGCCAGCAATCCTCCCAAATGGAAAAAAAAATTTTTTTTAGAGTATTCAAATATTTCTCACTTACTTTCCAGAGTCTGTTATTGGTATAAAGGTTGAAGCTCAGGCAGCTTAACTGTTATGTGGAATGACCTTTAGTTTTAATATTAATATATTATCGTAAAGTCTGTGTGAATCATGAATGCAATTTTGGTATTCATATCAAATGCCACACGCTGAAGCCACTGCCACTTTTTCCCCCCGCCTCTCGTCCTCCGGTAGGCTGCAAACGGGGTGAATTAATATGCGTCGTATTCCTCTCCCCTTTATTTACCTAGAGAGGGTGGCCAGGCAACTTTATCAAGAGTAACATTATCAAGAGCTTTTCTGCAAGCTTTTTTATCATATTCACATCCGCGTCTGCTCGACACTTGTCAGTGTCAATCAAATCGCAATAATACGCAGATGATTTGCTCATTTGGTTTAATAAAATCTTTCTGCTTATTTGCGCTGCCTCCATTACACCACATAATTGCTGTGCCGCGGAGGTGAAAGGCAGCCAGTTGCCCGGGGGATAAGAGGAGACGATTGCTATATGAAGGATTTGTTTCTTTGCCTCTGTCTCTCCCCAGTCACTCATATTCCTAAAATTAATATTGTATTTGAATCCAGCCCTGCTATTCTTATGCAGGCTAACATTGTTATTACTTATTATTTGGATGTGAAGTCATTTATTTTTAGTTTTATGTCCAAGCTGTCAAGCTAAATTTCATTGTGAACTGCCACATACAATTTTTAACTGCCATTTAAAACGAGATTCAAACTCTAAATTATGGAGTGAGCTCATTCAAAGGGCCGGTCTGACAGGAAGTGCAGCAAGAAGCCCCGATTTCCCTGGAAATCAAAGGGCTCCCGGTGATTATTTCTGTGGGAAGGAAAGCACACAGCCTCAGTACTTCATAATCACCTTGATGGTGGCCGGACACCCAGGTTGGCACAGCGAGGGGAGGACCGCGCAGGTGGCCGTGGGCTGCACTCGGAGACCATGTAGCACCTGCACTGGAGCTTGGGTGGCTGCTTGGAGACAGTCCCGGGTGGTGGGGTCCCGTGCTGTCACCTACAGCAGCCTTGCACAGGGATGCCAGCCTGCAGGACAGGAGGGACTGTCCGCCTCAGAGCCCTGGGATGGACTGACTTGGAGTCCAGCTCTGGTGTGGTGCTCTCAGAAGGCCACGCTCTCTGCCTGCTGGGGTGTGGCTGGGGAGAAACCACAGTTAACCATAAAGTTATTAACAGGGATGCTTTGGTGTCACCACAAAGGGAGGGGATGCTCTTCATGGAGCATCAGACTGGCCTTTGAAGGTCGGGCACCACACCTGAGATGTCACTCTGCCAGCTTAGCCAGAGCCTGGTTGTGGGGGTGGCAGTGAACCCAGGGACCACGACTTCCCACCCACAATTGCTCACAGAGCAACCACTTATTAAGCGCCTGTGGCAATTAATCACCTTTCCTCCTCGGAGGTGCTTCTGTGAATGAGCTCATTAAAAGTCTGTAAAGACTCCGTCTGGGATGAGCTCCTCCCGCTGATGAAAAGTGAAGGTGTGGAGACTTAAGGCGGCTAAGTGCAGGGTCCCTTTGGGGAGCTTCTAACCCAGGCCCTCCCCTGTCCTAGCGTGGATGAGCAGCGGCACCTGGGGTGCTGTGAATTGTCCCCAGGATGACACCAACTTCCAGATGTTTAACTTTATTGGTGTAAAGTATGTTAGGTGTCACCTGCCATACAACCCTCCCATGTAACGCAATTCAGTGGACTTTGTATACTCACAGAAT
Source organism: Marmota marmota marmota (assembly GCF_001458135.2). Classification (NCBI taxonomy): domain Eukaryota; kingdom Metazoa; phylum Chordata; class Mammalia; order Rodentia; family Sciuridae; genus Marmota; species Marmota marmota. Next base: position 24,319,547 of record NW_026000221.1, read on the forward strand.
TGTGCAAATGTCACCTACGTCAACTTGAAAGCATTTTCATTACCTCAAAAACTCCCTCATAGGCCGGGGTTGTGGCTCAGTGTAGAGCACTTGTCTAGCATGAGGGAAGCACTGGGTTCGATTCTTAGTGTATATAAATAAGTCAAGGGCCATCAACAACTAAAAATATATATATCAAAAAAACCTCTCTCTTCCCTGTAGCCCCCCCGGAGTACCCTCCCAGCCACAAGCAACCACTGTTTACTATCTGTTCCAGTAGATTGCCTTCCCAGGACATTTTGAAGAAACTGATCACATAACACGTGGTCTTTGGCGACTGGCCTTTTTGACTTGGCAGGAGGTTTTCAAGGTTCTCCCGTGTGGAGCGCCTGTCAGAATCTCATTCCTTTCCACAGTCACATGATCATCCCTGTCTCATTCACTCATGGGCATCTGGTCGATTCCACCTTTGCTGTTGTGATCGCACCTCTAGGAACGTCAGCGTCCGGGTTTTTGTTGAACGCCTGTGGTCAGTGCTTTTGGAGATATATATATCCAGAGTGGAGTTGCCAGATTTTTGCTGCCAACTTTTGTTTTGTGGTCCTGGGGCTGGGATCCAGGGCCTCGCACGTGCTACGCAGGTGCCGTATCACTGAGCTACATCTGCAGCCGCGGCCAACTTTGGATCAAGATTTAAAACTAATTTTTGCCACAATGACTCATGTCAGTTGTCACCTTCCCCCTCCGAGCTCCGCCAGAATGAATTCCGTTGATGCACATGGTGTCAGCCGTGTATCTTTCTACTACAGATTTTGTATAAAAACCAAGGACAGGATCAACATTGAACACCCCAGATCTGGGTGAATAAGAACCTTCAGTTTCTCTCCTTGCCTGCATCCCCGACAGTCCTCCACCCACTTCTGTCTCTGGTTTGGCTCCCCTCAAATGCACCAGAGCTCACTCGGCTCCTCCTCGCCCATGAGTGCTCATTGATTACTGTCCTTTTTCTTTTTTTTTTTTTTTTTTTTTTTTGTCGAGGGACCTGTGTTTTATTTTTATGTGGTGCTGAGCATCGAACCCAAGGCCTCACACATGCTAGTGCTCTACCACTGAACCCCAGCCCTGATTACTGTCTTTTAAGCAGGGAAAAGGCCACTGAAAGCCATGTAACACAGGATGACCCTGAACCCTGTAAACAAGGTTCTTTAGAAGCCCCCCAGAAAACTATGGGAGACGAGATAACATTTTTCTTACCATATCGCAACTACCTTTAGATTCTGTCGGGACATCTCTGTCCTCTTTAACCCGTCAGGAGGGCTCAGCTTTCTGGTCGAGGTTTATGCAGAGGCCGCAGACAGGTGACCCTGCAGATGTAGTGAATGAAACCCTCGATTTTTAAGGATGTTCAGTTTTCTATAGATCTGCCATCCAAAAACAATTACAAATTCCCAGTTTTCCTTGAAAAACCAAAAGCCCCACAAAAGTACCCCACGTCCATGTTCGGCCCCAGTTGGCTGGCGCTGGGCGGTGTCTGTACCTTGCTCAGCCCCTGTCTGGCCCTCATCCCTTTCTTCTGTGCCCTTTCTGGCCCCGGGCTCTAGAGTGACTTCTGTGCAGCACAGAAGAGGGCAGGTGTGAGGAGGGAGCCGGGTTGAATGTGGCTTGTGGTTACTGGGGCCTCGGAGGTGTGGTGGGTGGAGCTGGAGCCCGGGAAGCATCCATGCTGCAGTGTAACCCTGCGGCAGTGACGTGGCCACCCAGAGCGCCAACCAAGAGGATGACTTGTTCATGCCACAAGTATTCACTGAGCACCCACTGTGCAGGTTCCGGATCCAGGGCCCCTGTGAACAAAACAGATGAGCACTCCTGCTTGTCTGGGGAGGACTTTCAAATGGGAGAGACAGATAAATACAAGATGAATCAGTCAACACCTGGCTTGCTCAGGAGAGGGGGGCCACAGAAAAGCAGGAGGAAGGGGGGCTGGGTAGAGGTAGACAGAGCGAGGCAGGCTGTGGGGGCAGAGAGTGGCCCGCCTTACTGGGAAGGTGATGTCTGAGTAAAGGTCTGGAGGAAGTGAGGAATGTAGTTGTCTGGAAGAAGTTTCCAGGGAGAACGGCAAGTGCAAAGGCCCTGTGTTTGGTGTGATCTGGGGAGAGCACAGAAGCTACAGTGGCCAGCACTGCACTAAGGAGGAGGGGACTGCATAAGGCCTTCGGGGACATCATAAGGATTGCAACACTGGATTTTACTCGGGACGGGAAACACTGGGAGTTTGAACAGATGGGTGACATGATCTGGGTTAGGTTTTAAACAGGATGGTGTTGGCAGTGTTTACAGAGCAAACACGGAGAGAGCAGTCAGGGGGTCATCACCAATCCAGGTGAGCCGGCAGGGCAGGGCAGGCCAGGGTGAAGCAAGCTTGGTGCTGAGCAGAGACTGTATCCTGGCTACAGCTGTAGGCGGGGCTGACCCTGAACTACTGAAGGTGGTGGGTGGGAGAGGAGGATGAAGGTCGGAGCCTGGCCATTGGAAAACGGGAGCTGGGGTTCGGAAGCCGACGGCCTGTGGGCTTTGTGATGGCTGCAACTGAGGGAAGACGCTCACGGGAACCGGGGGTGCAGAAGGGAGGTTATGGCTGGGGACCCAGGTTGGGAGCCACAGGTGCGCAGAGGTCACCAAGCACATGAACGTAGGCAGAAAAGTGGTCCCAGGCTGAGTCCTGAGGTACCCAACATGGAGGCCAGGGACACGTGGAGTGGCTGGCCATTAACCCCCTGCGTTAGAGGGTGTTCCCCAGTGAGTGGGGGAGCCCCCTCTGAAGGGAGGAAAGTTGGGTGGAAAAAAAGTTGCACTGACTTATTTATATGACTCAACTGTGGAATTTTCTGTGCTTTAACTGCTCTGGTACCAGATCTATAGCCTAAGTTTAAACATTGATTTTAGATAAGAGACTCACCATAAGGTCCAAACTCAAAGGTCCAGGGGTTTCCCTTACCCCTGTCCCTCAGCCACGTGGCTCCGTCCCCAGAGTCAGCCAGGCACCCAGTTGCTTGAATGTTCTAGAGCTGTTCTTGGTGTCGTCACTGGCCTGCTGCCAAGCCACGGGGACGCGTCTGAGGCATGTGCCATGAGGTGTTCCATCACTGCGCAAGACCGACGGCACGCACCTCCCCAGACGTCGGGGGAATGGGCGAGTCGCTCACCGTGGGCCCCTGTGCAAGCCAGAGGCCTGGCCAACACGGAGCTGACTGAGTGTGTCAGGTGTTTAATAGTAAACGTCTTATACGTAAGTCGGAGTGCACCCTAACACGATGATCAAATTACAGCATAGTGACTGCATAAACCAGCGTCACCGTCATTGATTATTGCCATCAATATTTATGTTCTGGATGTAATTGTATGTGCTGTGCTTTTTTTTAGTACTGAGGATGGAACTCAAGCCACATCCCCAGCTCTTTTTTATTGTGAAATGGGGACACTGAGTTGCTGAGCTGGCTTTTAAGTCACCATCCTCCTGCCTCAGCCTCCTGAGCTGATGGGGTTTCAGGTGTGCACCACGCCCAGCATATGTGGTCCATTTCTATAGGACTGGCAGCACCGTGAGCTTGTTTGCACCAGTATCGCCATAAATGCAAGAACATGTTTGCCATAATGTGCCATCGGCTGTGGCGGCACTAGGCCGTGGGCATTCTCTGGCTCCATTATAACTGAATGGACCACCTTTTTGTCTGTGGCTCATCATTGGCTGAGGTGTTGTCTGGCACATGACTGTATATACATGGGTGTGTATGCACACTTCTCCCTTCACCCATTTTTACACAACAGTAGGGTATTCCTAGTGTTCATTTCACTTATTTTGAAGATCATTCCATATTAACACTTAAGAACAAGGTTTTTTTTTCCCCCCCCCTGTATTTCATTTTCTGATTGGCTGGCTAATAAGAAAATTTCGGCACAATCAGCCCCTCCTCTCACCTGGACACTGACATTGTTTCCAGTCTTTAGCTGTAGTTATTAACCTTGCATACCTGCATGAGTATAAATCTGCTGGATAAATTCCTAGGAGTGGATTTTTGGGTCAAAACAAATGTGCGAGGGCTGGGGTTGTGGCTCCGTGGTAGAGCATTCGCCTCGCATGCATGAGGCACTGGGTTCGAGCCTCAGCACGACATAAATGGAAAAGGTATTGTGTCCGCCTAAAACTAAAAAATGAAAATGCACATTTGGTTTTTAAAAAATATTTATTTTTATTAGGAATCAAAGATGTTCTGAATCCAGCTCCCACAAGTTAAAAGTGCCTGTTTTGACACATTTTCCAACAAATTATTCTGTCTTTTCCATCTGAGAGGTTTAAAAGAAATTTTAGCCTGCGTGTGTTTTACTGTGGGTGAGGTGACCTATCATTCTTGAGAGTTCCCAGAAATGTCACTCGGCAGAGTAGCTCTGTGAGCAGCATGTGCCCCTGGGTGCCCCATGCTCTCTCCTCCTTTGGCCAGGAAAGAAATGGAGAAACTCATTCCCTGAGGCTTTTAGTTCCTAAAAGGAATATTCCCTGAAATTATTTGCTTTAAGAAATGGAAACCAGGGGGCTGGGGATGTGGCTCAAGCGGTAGCGCGCTTGCCTGGCATGCGTGCGGCCCAGGTTCGATCCTCAGCACCACATACAAGCAAAGATGTTGTGTCCACCGAAAACTAAAAAAAATAAATATTAAAATTCTTTTTTTAAAAAAAAAAGAAAGAAATGGAAACCAGGTGTGGTGATGCACACCTGTAATCACAGCTACTCAGGAGACCGAGGCAGGAGGATTGCAAGTTTGAGGCTAGCCTGAGCAACTTGGTAAGACCCTGTGTCAAAATAAAAAAGGGCTGGGGATGTGGCTCCATGGTAGAGCACCCCTGGGCTCAATCCCCAGTATTGAAGAAAAATGGAGAAGCCATATTTTCTCCAAAAGCGTGACTCGTCAGTGAAAGTATGAGCCTCTGTAATGATCCACTCATTCAGCTCGGCATCTACAGGCTTGTGTTGCTTAAGAGTGGAAATGTGTTCTGATAGAGGCAGCATTAGGCAACTTCACTGTTGTGTGAACGTCATAGCACACTTGCACAGCTCAGATGGCTAGGATGCACTAGGCAGAATTATCCCAGGGGACCCCTGTCCTACATGTGGCCTATTGTGGATCAACCAGGCCCAGTGTTACCCAGGCTCTGAGAGTTACCAAACCACTGAGGGCTGACATCCCCGTCCTTCGTGTGGTATGTGATTACACTGAGTGGGAGTTTGGCACTGTTGGGCGTTGAGGAAATGGCCCTTTAGAACCCCGTGCTTGCTGGGCGTGGTGGCACAAACCAGCAGTCCCACCTTCACAGGAGTCTGAGGTCACAGACTTGCTTGAACCTGGCCATGTGAGTCCAGCCTGAACAACAGAAAGACCCCGTCTCCAAACATCATTCTGGCTGATGGGTGGAGCCGTTTTCTCTTTGGTGCTAGGAATTGAACCCAGGACCTTGCACATGGTAAACACACGCTCTGCCTCTGAACTAAAGTCCTTCCAGCCCCAGGGTGCCACGCCACTTTCGCTAGCAGGTTGGTCACATTTCCTTCCCCCAGCCTGCCTGTCTTTCCTGCTGGGTTCATTCCACAGCCTGAGGTCTTCACTTTGGTTCAACAATGAACTTGATCATTTTCTGGAGGCTGATTTATTCCAGTGCAGAGAGCTCCAACCCTTGAACTCCTTGTGCCGTTGTGTCTGGAGGAGGTCCCAAGTAGAAGATAAATGCCTCTGCTGGTCCATGCTGTTCTGTCCCTCCAGATGCACGCATGGGTACAGGTTCCCTCCCACCACCCTGGAACCGCCCTTCCCCCTTCTTTCACACCTGCAACCTGCTAATGATCAGCCGGTTGCCTCTGTGCTTGACTGTGGACAGAGGGGCCATCTCTTTCATTTCCATGTTTGATTTAAAGAGGTGGGTGAAGAGTGTAAATAATCTCATGATGTCTCGCCAGCCTTAAAATCCTGAAATTACTTTGGTCTTTGTTGGTCAGCAAATAAATTAATTTTCACTTGAAGAATCATCATTTTTAATGCCTTTCATTCTGGCCTGGCCTCCTGCCACGGTCCAATTACCGAGGTAACCATCACCAGTGAGGGGACGCTGGGAGCCGTAGATCAGAAATTGTTTACCAGAGTTGCAGGCATCGATTTATTCAAGCTATCTGACACAGTTGATCATATTTTATTTTCCCAGATCTTCTCTCTCGAATTGATTTTTTTTTTCCCCCCAGAAAGTTTTTAATACAGGTTTATTCACCTGGCTAATCCATTTATCTTCAGTTCCACCTGTGAAGTCAAGAAAATCTCTGGGGTGATCTGAAGGAGGAGAGGCATTCACTGCATGCCCCACCCCTGCCTCCCACCACCTTCCTTTGCACATGCACGTGCACACCCTGCACACTCAGACATGCCCACCCTCCCGTGGAGGGCAGCTGGTTACCTGCGAACTGTCAAAACCTCACTTCATCTTCTTGGATTTTCATTTCTTCTGCAAAATCCAAGAGCTGAGATAACTTGTCTTTAAAATCCTTTCTAACTTGATCTTAAGGCGCTAGAAAGGAGGAGGGATCCAGTCCACTCTCCACATTCCCCGTCGTAGGGGGGCTGAGGCTTTTCCTATAAGAGATGGGTCCTTCCCCAGCGCACAGTGGCCCTCATGGTCGCCATCCCTGTGCTGTTTCTTGACTGTGTTTCACCTTCTTAAAGCCTGGGGTTATCTTTTGCTTTCTCAGAAGGAAAGCCCTTTCTCTGGGGCCCTCCAGCAAGTGGGGACATTGGTAGGTTCTTCCTGTGGTTGCTGAGGCCGTGGGTCAGGTGGAGACACTGGAGAAGGTCCTGAAAAATAAGTCACCTGTGGAGGATGTGGGCAGCTTTGCGTGATCTTGTGAGGGGCTTTGCCATCAGCGAACCCGGAGCAGGACTCTTGTTCTCCAAGGCTCCTCTCGGGGTGGCTCTTCGGGGAGCCAGAAGCTAGCAGGCACTGAGAGGATCAGCCCGAGGATCAGCCCGCGGAGGGGCAGCATCAGCAAGTGGCTTCAGGTGGGTCTGTCCCTACTGCCCCCCACTGTCTCTGCAGAGTTAATAACTCATTTCCCTGGCCCCTCCAAAGAGGTGACCAGCCTGAATTCTGCAGGAATGGCCCACGATGCCTGCTTGTGGGGCTCTGGGAGCCAAAATGAGTGATCTCATCTCCGGGGGGGCTGCTTGCTGGATGCTTATCTCTTCCACGGCTGGGTGGGCTTCCTGAACAGGTACTTGTAGAAGGTAGGGACCAGCAGAGGGATTTGTCAGTAGAGGCTCTTCACGTGGTGCCCATGACTCTCCAACCAGGCCCAGTGTCACCCAGGCGCTGATGGTTACCAAACTATTGAGGGCCAACATCCCATGTCCTTCAAGCTCCCCTTTCAGGATGCGTGACCAGCTGTCCCACGCGTAAGCAGAGACAACAGCTGTGACCTATGCAGGCAGAGAGGCGCTCTGGCAGTCAGAAGTGTTCCCAAGGCTCCCCAGAGTTTTTACCAAGGTGCCTCTGTCCTCGTGAACTCCCTGCAACACAGGCTCTGAGAGAATCGCTGATGAAGAGTGTCCCTGGGCTCAGGCAGAGGTGGCAGAACCACAAAGACTGCGGCTCCAGGTGACCTCCTGTGCTTGAGGGGGTTGTTGATCTCTCCTTTATATAAAGTTGTGTTTTGAATACCGACCATGCACCTCGCCCACAGGTTTGTCTGCAGAGTGCCAATAATAAAATGTCCTTCTGCTGAATAAGGCAGGGAGGTCATGGTGCCCGTAGGGGCCACTCAGCCAAACCAAGAGGATTGTGGGGGAGGGAGCTTTTGTTAACTGAAGAGGTGAATTTCTCACCAGTGCAAGACTCACACGTGTAAATGACTAAAATGGGTGTTGTGGTCACCTACTGGTATCACCTTTTGAACCCTCAAGAGGGGCCCAGGCAGGGAAGGACTGGACTAACTGCTTTCTCTGGCATCTATCGCTTCCTTTGACTTAGATTGCAAGCTCTTTGAAGTCAAATACCACAAAAAAGGACACATCTTGTAAATCTGTTTCTTTGGTGCCATTGCCCAAACGGGTTGATGGCTAATGATTACCCAGAATCCCTCAGGAATGTATGCTTCTAGCCCAGATGGACAATATTTAGCTGCAAGGTGGCTAACGGACAGTCTGGGGGCCATTTTTTGATGATTTGTTCTTTGTGTTATTTTTGAAGCAACATAACCAGACGGGCATTTGGCCTGGTCACAGCACCGGGAGTTTTAGATTAGCTGGCTCATACTTGGCTGGAATCTCAGTCACTTGACCTTCTGGTCTCCTAGAGCCAGGCACATTGTGCCTGCTGCTTAGAATTCTGTCAAATCTCCATTAGCAAAGACGGCTTGCAGAATTGGAAATGTGGGTCAGGCGTGGTGGTGCAGGCTTGTGATCCCAGCAGCTCAGACGGCTGAGCTAGGAGGATCACAAGTTCAAAGCCAGCCTCAGCAACTTGATGAGACCCTGACTCTAAATTGAATATTAAAAGGGCTAGGATGTGATTCGGTGATTAAGTGCCCCTGGGTTCACTCTCTAGTACTCTCCCCCCAAAAAAAGGAATTGGAGACATAGGGGCCCATTTTCAGCCTAAGAGAGATGGTACCATCAAGAGCCTCAACCTTCATTTCATCAGCTCATGTTTTTGAGGCATCTGCGATTGTTGTGTGGCCCGATCCCACCAGAGTGGAGGCCTGGCTAGCACCATCAGATTCCCCCTACTGCGAACTGGGGCTGCCCGAAGAAGGACATGAGGAACTGAGCCTTGCCGGGAAGGGGCAGGTTTACCTGTTACAGGTCAACTGAGAGGGGAGGAGCCACAGGACTCCTGCCCCGGAGCTGAGCTCCCTCTTGGGCCCCACCCCCACCACACTTCCCCTCCAGCCTCATGGACTCCGCCGTTCCTGGACCTTTGCCCACTCCTGCCCTGGGCCCTGTGCCCTTGGATGTGGAGGACCAACCAACTGAGTGGGGTGAGGAGACCAGGCCTAGAGGTCCCTTTCCGTGTGATCTGCTTGCTGGGTGATATTTCCGGTCAGGAAGCAATTATGACACACCCTGTCATTAGCCCCCGTTTCTGCAAGGGCTGCATGTTGCACAGGTGGCTGGGGCTGAAGGACTGTGGCCCTTCCAGAAGGGGAGAAGAGCAGAGGCTAAGTGGGGCCTCCTGCCACTCCCCTGCTGTGTGACTTGTGGTAGAAAGACCCCAGTGGGCCCCAATATGCATTGTGCAGCTGTGGCTGGGTGACAGTTGCAGGGTTAGGGTTTCCCCTTAGGCTACAGGATGGTTGGGATTTTCCCAGCTGACCCCCAGGGCCGTCACCGGGGTCATCGGCTTTCCTGCTGAAGTCTGCTGATTCCTGGAGACCTGTGAAACCAGGAAGAGGGGTACCTTTGCCCACCCTGTGACTAAAGCAAGGGTTTATCCTGAGAAGTTGAGTCATGCGACTCTTGGGTGATGGCCTAGCTCTTACTCGACTGTGCCATCAGAGGTGCTGCTCCTCCCAGAGACACCTCCACCCCGCAATCCCCCTGAGCTCATCCCTGGTCAGAGGTGACGTGCCCCTGTTGGTAGGCCTGTTACTCAAGTGGGCAAATGTGGGGCTGGATCTGTCGATGTGTTTCTGGGCATGCCTAGGGTGGCACCTGGGCGGGGGTGCAGCCATCCCGTCTCCTCCCAGCCCTTCCCCTTGGTTCCCCAGACACAGCCTGTGGAGGACTGAATCCCTCACTCTGTTCTGGGCCGGCTGGAAACGCCCTCATCAGCACTTCATCCCTTTAATGTATGGCTTTGGGCCCTCGTGTGTGCGTAGAGGGTTAAACTCTCTCGTCATTTTTAGTTTAGGGAATGAAGATTCTAAGGGGGATTAAAGCCATGGATTTTCTTAGGGGACAGCCCTGAGGAATGGTTTTTGAGATAATCATGGGCACCCTAGACGAAGGCCTGAGTAAAAATATTTCCCTTGAATCCACATCTCACCTCCGTGTACTTGAACCCACATGGGATCCTACCCTCCTTGAGACTGTTTAAGGAAAATAGAAAACCTTTTTAGGAATAACTTTTTTTTCATGAATGTAAACATATACTCAGGATTTTTTTTTTTAAAACAATGTTCTCTATGAGAAATGTACTTGGGTAAGTGAATTTGTTTGGCTGCTTGCAATCTTACTGCTTCCCACCAGAGGGCACTCGGCCACTCACCAAGAGGAGCTACAGTCGCCTCTCCTTTCCAGGCTCAGAGAATAGTAGAGAAGCCTTGCCTTAAAGGGGAGGGCCACATAGAGGGTGTCAGAAGAGGCTATCGCCTGTTACTGGGGAAAATGCAAGTTACATTTGTGTGAACTCTTTGGGATGTCCTCCTTCCTGTCACCTTTGAATCACATTCCCAGAGAAAGCAATGGGACACCCGGTTTAAACAATCCTTTACAGACTTTATTTTCTCTTTTGGGGCACGTTAAGAAATGATTTGGAGGAAAAAAAATGTTTTGTATCTTGTCACATCAAAAAAAAAAAAAAAAATGGGCTGGGGTTGTGGCTCAGTGGTACAGCGCTTACCTAGCATGTGTGAGGCCCTGGGTTCGATCCTCAGCACCACATAGAAATAAATGTCCATTGACAACTAAAAAAATTTTTTAAAAAAAGGTTCTTAAAGAGTTTACTATGTACCAGGGACCTGAGGCCTTGGATTGACTACAGGTGGGAGCTAGGTCTTTGCATTCCCCCAAATTTGCTGTCCTTGAGGTCCTGCTGCTTCTAGTCACTGACATTTACTAATATGGCAACCACAGTTTGCCACCCAGTGTCTTCTGAACCACAGTTTATTTCTTCTATTCTTTTTATTTTTAAACCAATTCAAAAATAATTAGCAGTAAGTATCCAGCAGTGGCCGTGAGAACAAGCCTAATTTGTGGACTCACTGATATTTGTGAGAACAGGTGCTGATTTACGATGTTAGCCTTAGAAAGGGGACATAGAAATGACCCAAAGGACAGCTTCAAAATCCACGAATATGTACAGGACCAGATAGCCAGATAACCTGTGCTAGCATAGTGCGTGTTAATTTTTTTTGAAATTTTTGGTTCAGGCATAGCTATTAGGATGGAATTCTTCTAAATCAGTAGCTCAAAAGGTCATGATAGACTTTTCACCCATGAAGTATTCCCCACCCAAGGTGCCGAATCTAATCAAGCCTTCAGGCCCTTTAGTTTATGAGAAATAGAGAGATGGAGGATATATTCTATTCAACACCACCACAAGAAAACGGCCAAACCCAGAACGTAGAATATCCTGTTCTGTTCATATCCGTGTCGTGGGGTGGGAGGACAAGGGGATGTTGCAGACTGCAGAGATTAAAGAGATGTAGTAAGTGCAAACGACTGAATCTTGATTGAATCCTGGTTTAGAAAAACGGTAACCGGCTGAGTCTGGTTGGGCTGCTATAACAAAATACTGGGCAGCTTATAATAACTTATTTCTCAGTTTGGACGCTGGGAAGTCTCAGATGAAGGTGCCGGCAGATTTGGTGTCCGGTGAGGGCCCACTTCTGGTTCTGGGCACTTCCTGCTGGGTCCTTACATGGTGGAATAGGGAAGGCAGCTTTCTGGGACCTTGTGGAAGGGCGCTAATCCCATTCATGAGGACTCCTCCCTCGTGACCAGTCACCCCCCAAAGAGCCCACACCTCTGATACCATTACATTGTTTATTAGGTTCTCAACATATGGATTTGGTGGTGGGCAGGGGGGCAAACACTCAGTCTATATCAATAGTTATAAAAGCTTTTTTTCTCTGCAGTGAATTTTCTTGTGTGAGTATGAGCCTGTAGTTTGGGGGTGGGGTAGGGGTGGGCATGTCCTTGCTCTTAGTAGATACAAACTGAAGTATCTAGAGGTGAAGGTCATGATGACTGCAGCTATTTTGAAATGATTTGGGAGGAAAAATAATGAGTATAAGGCTGTGTGTTGCATTCTTCTGTGGAACTGAAGCTTTCTGTGATGTTGGAATTGGGGATGATGGCTTTAGGTGGGAGACTCTGAAAAGCAGAGATGCTTGCCTTTACCGACGGCAAGAAAGGAAGGTCAATGCCTAGAATGGTAGACCATGGATTATTTGTCGCTGAAGGAACATTGCTTTCTCTTTGGTTTTCTGTTTCTGAATCTGCCACTCCAGCTAAAACTGACCAGAGCATTTATCATCTTTCCAAAGACTTTATACCACAGAGTGAAGTGGTTTTCCAGAGATAACGTCAATCAAAGGGAAGATTGCTCTTGTGCTTGTGGTACAATCATCAGCAGGCTGAGAGGGGGTGGTTTTTGTAATGTCGTGCCATGTTCAAGATGCTGTTTGATTATAAAAGGAAATCAATTCTCTTCCCAGCCCTGTATCACAATGTTATATATTGGTTGCTTTTCCTTAAGGATAAATATTCACAGAGGTCCATCGGCTACTCCGACATCATTTTGAAAGGTCCTTGTCTAGAGGATTCATCCCTTCACCTCTCCATCCATCCACCCACCCACTCATTATAAGGCAGGAAGAAAACCTTATGTGACCTAATATAAATATAATATAAAGTTCATTTGTGAGATTATAAGCAAAAATTGTAACAATCAGCAAGGATGTACAAAAGACAGAAACCGCATCTCTCTCTAAAGCAGTGTTTCCTGAACTTCAACGATTCTGAAAAAAACCCCGTAATTTCTGCCATGTCTTAGAATCACCAGCTATGGGGCCATTACTTAATATCCTCCCACATTGGTCTCATCCTAATAATTATCCATAAAATTATGGTTTTAATGTGCTAATTATATTTTTTCTGCCATATTAAATGCATATCTAGGTAATTATCTCATGTATAGAATAACGTGTGATCAGTGATATAAACCTAGGAATCTACCTTTCAGAGAAAGATTAAGGGGCAAATGGGTTGAGCTGAAAACATTGGCTCTGTATATATGTAAAAGGAACACACATTTCAAATTCCTTTTTTTTGGTGGGAGGGAAAGGGAGGGGGCAGGGGGTTAGCAAGGATGGTAGAATGTGATAGACATCATTATCCAAAGTACATGTATGAAGAAACGAGTTGGTGTCAACATACTTTATATATGAGAAGTGTAAAAAAAAAAAAAAAAAAAAAAAAAAAAAAAAAAACCTGTATATGTGTAATAAGAAATGTAATGCAAAAAAGTTTCGAACCTAAACTGAAAGGTTAAGATTATTAGTGGTAATTCAGTGATCTAAATTGCTTTATACAATTTTTCCAGAGAAGAAAATAATGGGTTCAATGAATATTTTGAGGATTATAACATGATCAGCATATGAGTACTCAGAGATCACATATCTATGAGGTCCTGGTGTACAACGAATTGTTTGACACAAGTGTCAGATAATACTCCGAAAAACTTAGAATAGCAGATGTATTGTGCAGTGATTGAAAGCGGTTTTTTATAGTAAGGTTTAGGTAAATTTTTTTCTTTTGTCTTAAGTGATACTTTTTGAGGCTGCCTCTTTCCCTTTGAATAAGTCATCCTGACTTTCATATTGAGCTGTTTTACCCTATTTTCTGTTGCTATAACACAATACCTTACACAGGGTGATTTATAAAGACTAGAGGTTGTTTTAGTCAGCTTTGCATTGCTGTGACCAAAAATATATGACAAGAACAATTTTACAGGAAGAAAAGTTTATTTGGGACTATTTTCAGAGGTCTTGGGTTCATAGATGACCGGCTCCACTGCTCTGGGCCCCAGATGAGGCAGAATAATCATGGTGGGAGGGTATGATGAAAGAAAGCAGCTCAGGATCTGACAATCGGGAAGCTGAGAAAGCTCTTGCTCACAGGGGACAAAATACACCTCCCCCAACCATTCCTATCTGCCCACGGTCACCACCCACTCCATCCATTCAAGTGGATCAGCGCACTGATTAGGTGAAGGCTCTCATAACCTGATCATTTCACCTCTAAACTTCCTACCCTTCCAGCCCACTCCATGGTGACTAATCCAGGCTCAGGGGAACTGCATTAATCAATCAGTCCCTTGATCTAATCCCCCTTAAAGGTCCCTTCACCTCTTAACACTGTTAGACTGGAAGGCACAAGGCACTTTCAGACCACAGCAAGCAGCTTCCCTGGTGTGTGTGTGTGGGGG
>NW_026000221.1:24333776-24337675 GCF_001458135.2 Marmota marmota marmota
GGGGGGGGGGGGGGCTGTGCTCTGCTATCTCAAGTACATACTCCGTCCAGGCAGGGGCTAGGGGCTGGGGAGACAATGGAGGGCCAAACAGATATGGTTCCCCCTCACAAGCTTAAAGGATGGTGTGGGAGATGGACAGCAGTCGAGTCATCCCCCAGAGCAACAGCACATTTCCCTGAAGTTGTGTGTGAGCTGAGCGGGGAGGAGAGAAGGGAACGATCCAAGCAAAGACCCCATCTTGTGGGGCAGGATGGGAAATCTTGACATCTCCAAGGACTGAAGGGATGCTGGAGTGGCTGGAGCCTGGGGCAGTGGGACAGAGTTTGAGGAGTTTGGTCTTTGCCAATTTTAGAGAAGTTTATTTGGCTCACAGTTTCAGAGGTGGTGTTCCTTAGATGGCTGAGCCCATTGCTGTGAGGAAGGGTGTGGCAGAAGGGTGTGGCAGAAGGTGGCGGGTAGGAAAGTGTCACTAGGAGAGAGGGAGGGGAGGAGGGAGGGGGAGACCTCCTCACCACAGACAAAATGTAAACCCCAAAGCCAACCCCCCATGACCCGCCTCCTCCAGCCACACCCCCACCTGCCTACAGTTACCATCCAGTTAATCCCTGTTAGTGGGTTAACTCTGATTAGGTTAAGGCTTTCATAACCTGATCATTTTACCTCTAAACCTCCTTGTATTGTCTCACACGTGAGCTTCTGGGGGATACTTAAAAGCTAATCCATAACAGGTACATAAACCTTTTTTAAAAAAGTAATTTTTTAGGTGTAGATGGACACAACACAATGCCTTTATTTTTATGTGGTGCCGAGAATCGAACCCAGGTCCCGCCCTTGCTAGGCAAGGGCTCTACTGCTGAGCCACAATCCCAGCCCCAGGTACCTAAACTTTAGTGTCTACAGAAACTCCCCACAGTACCCACCCATACAGAACTCATTTTCTTCCGTTTCCCACCCTCTCCAACCTGCTTATGGTTCAGCCTTTCTCATCTCACCAGATGGCTTCACTTTTCATCCAATAGCTCAACCCAAACATCTTGGCATCATCCATGATATCCCCTTCTTCATTCCGCTATCCCCACATCTAATCCATGAGCAAGGTCTGTCCTCTTTACCTCTTAAATATCTCTGGAACACGGTCAGTTCTCCATCTCTACCATCTCTACCTTCTCACTCCTGTAATCATCTCTTGCCAGAACACTCCCGCCCCTCCAATCTGTATTCCAAGAAAGTGATGTTTTCAAAATACAAATTGAATCACATCTGTTCTGTGTCTTATGTCGGGGGTTCCAGAGTAAATCTCGATTAGCTCAAGTCACGACATACTTGTTCCCTTGGCCTTTGGATGCTTCAGTGGTATGCAGAGACCCAGGGATGCATTTCTGGTCATTGACACATGTGGACATTTCTTCTGGGAGCTTCTGGGAAAGAAATTCTTGAGCTTCAAAGGGGACTCCTGGAAGAAAGGGATACTCTTTATTTTGCTAGACATAGGATGTACCTGAATGGCAGCAGCCATTGCTAACAGTCTGGAAGTGAAATTCCAGAAACACCATGGAAAGCAGCGCTTCAAGCATGGTGCCACCCCCAGAGCCTGCCTTTCCATGTGAGAGAAATCCCCTAGCTATGTGAGTCAGTGGGAGTTGGGTTTTCTCGTGTGTCCTGACCTTGGTATGTGTCTGAGTCATCCACTGCCAAGAGCGCAGTTGGGTACCTGCATCTGAACTCAGAGGTGAGATCTGAGCTGGAGTGAAAATGGAAGCTTGGGGAAGGGATGAGATCAGAAGAAATCTTGGGGGAGTTTGAGAATGGCAAATCTGCAAAGAAGATTGGTTGGAGCTAGGATAAAGAGATGTCAATGGAGGCGTCTTTCCTGTGGAAAAAAAGACTTTCATCTTGCCTTCCTTTTAAGACCAATATTAAGGGTCTTATAACATTCCTAAGAGTATCCAAACGAGATGAAAGGAAGTGGCTCAGGACTGTTGTTAACTGTAGGAGGAAGTTGGATTTCAGAACCACCCCTTGGGATTAACATCAGGAGTTTGGCTTCCTGCCATTTAATAAGTAATTTACCAGAATCTCAGAGGCAACCAAATTGGAACAAATACGCTGGTCAGAGAATCTCCCTTCTCTTCTAAGATACCAGAGACAAAAAGTGCCACTGGTATCTTGGAAAAGGGGCAGAAAGTTGTTGGGAGTGGTCAGGGGTGTCTGGGATTGGAAGGGCATCCCACAGAGGGGAATCATTTTGAGGAAAGGTTTGAGGGGGTATTACAGAGCTTGGAG
Organism: Marmota marmota marmota; assembly: GCF_001458135.2. Taxonomy (NCBI): domain Eukaryota; kingdom Metazoa; phylum Chordata; class Mammalia; order Rodentia; family Sciuridae; genus Marmota; species Marmota marmota. The sequence goes on from NW_026000221.1 coordinate 24,336,060, forward strand.
CCTTCTGAGAAACTGGGGCACCTCAAAGACCCCTTTTCAAACCCTAATTCTTGCTATCAAGTCAGAAAGATTTTAGAATGTCACTCAGTAACAGGAATGAGTTTTATTGAAGGGATAAGAAAAGGAGACACTCTCAAGGGAGGGACAATGTGCCTCTTCTGTATTCCAGTTTTGAGATACCAGAGAAGTTTCCAGAGAGTTCTGCCCATACTTACCTCTTTTTTGACTGACAACAGGGTGACATCAGACTTTTAAATCCCCACTGTGATGGCAACTCTAGGTCACCTTGGCCCATCTGACTGGTTTTAATTGGATTTTTAACCATACATTCTTATAGATCTTATGGTTAGAAGGAACTATCCTCATCTCCCAGAGTTTAGGATATGGTAACAAAAGTTCTCCTTCAGGGTACCTTGGGCTCCTCTTATCAACATTATATTGGGCTTGCAGTTTTCCTGCAGTGAACAGCTAGTTTATTGAGGAATGCGACATAGCCTGTCCACTTAGGCCAGGCAGGGCTGCAGATAAATTACTTTGTGGAAAAGAAAGCATATGGGGGTCCAGGGCAGCAGAGTGGGCCCATTTGATAGACTTATTCTCTTAACCTTGTGTTCCCACCATTCACATCTGTCTGTCCCAGACATTAAAACGGAAGCATTAAACCAAGGACAGCCTAAAGCACAGAATTGGGCTAGAGGCAGACATAGGAAAGAGGATGGGACTATGATGGGAAGGAAGCCAGACTAGGCAGGGTCTTGAAGCCAGGCGAGGCTTGGATTTTATCAGGGCGTGAAATGACTCCTATGGAAAGCTTTTAAGGTATAAAAGGTCACAAAAGGTAAAGGTGTTTCAGAACAAAGTGCGGGCTGGTGCGCGAGTGGCGGGCGGGAGGACCGGGAGCTACCTGTCCCCGTGGGAGAGGCTCTCAACTTGGGCGTGTGGCAGAATCGCCAGGGGAACTTGGGACAACTGTAGATCGCTGGGTCTCGGGCCCACCCATTCCATTTTGTGCACCAGAGCCGAGCAATGACTGGAGTTGAGCTCCGGTCCGCCCACAGCCATTATCCCCGTCTCCGGTGTAGAAAACGGCGTTTCTCAGCGCTCCTGAAAGTGTCCTTTCCCTCGGCTAACGCAGCCCCTCCCGTTCCAGCCTCTGGGACCCTGGTGGTCCCTACGTGGCAGCCGGGCCTGGCAGCGGCTGAGCACATCGCGAGCAGTGGCGCCCCCGCCTGCACTCAGGGACCAGCCGGTGCGGGGCTGAGAAAACGCCGCAGTCCCAGCCCTTGAATGGCTGCAGCTGCCGGCACAAACCCGTGGGCGGGGTCTCCATGGTGACTGGCGGACGCTGTGGCCAATTGTATCCCGGGACTTGTTTGTTTCCGCCCCCCATCCCCCCAAGGGGCAGACACTTCCTTGACTGACAGTTCGCTCTAGGCCCTGTTACGTAAGGGGAGGGTCAAGTGCTGCCCCACCCGAGCAGAGCCGATTTGATTGGCAGGACGCACTGTTGTTGTCCAGACACCCCCGGAAGAGCGCCCTTGATGGACAGGTATGGGAGCCACTAGACGCCTGGAGGCTGGGCGGAAGAGCTCTGGTCCAGGGGAGGGGGCAGGGGG
>NW_026000221.1:24337939-24414295 GCF_001458135.2 Marmota marmota marmota
GCACCTGTGCGCGTTGCAGGCACCTGCTGCACTGAGGTCTTGGAACCTGCAGTCCATGTTTGGGGGCTGCTGAATGGGCTGGGCTGGGCTGGCCCAGGGAAGGAAGGCGGGCCCAGCCGCTGGACCTGTCTGGGGCCCGCCCTCCCAGGCCAAGGCCTGTGGCTCCAGGCAGCGGGGGATGGGAGGGTGGTCTCTCAGACCTGGAGAGACTCAGCCCCCACTCCAGAGTCTTGAAGACCCCTGACTGGCTTCAAGGTAGCTGCAAGGCCAGGGCACGGCCCCTGACTTGCGTCACCTCAAGACAGGTTTGTCCAGATTCTCTGTGTGCTCTGAAACGGATTTCTGCCCCAGGCAAGGGTGCCCATCCCAGCCAGATGCCGGTCTTGGCCGTGCCCGGCGAGCCTGTCCGGGGCCGGAGCTGTTTTGTCTTTTTCCTGGGCTATGCCCAGTCTCCTCTTAACCTGGAATTCCTAGAGCTCATTTCAGGGTAAGTTAGGAGCAGTGGGTCTAGTTTGGCCCTTCTGTGTAAGGGATCATTCGTATGAGCCAAAGACACTGACTTCTCAGCTGTTAAGATATAAAGGAAACTAATCATGTTTTGTTCTCAGAGCCGAACCAGGAGAAATTCCAAAATTGTTTCCTAACGCCAAGGATATAGCGTGTGCTTTCCTTCCATCTGTGTCATTCCTATTGGAATGTCATATTGTTCCTGTCGTGGATTAGACATCTAATAAATGGTGTCATTTTTGAAAAGCGTGCTGAAGTTTCTCGATTGTGTTGCTGATGGGACCATTGGGTTAAAAAAAAAAAAATCACAATGCTAGCCAGCAACAAATACCTTTTGCTTAAAGATGGGAACTGGGGGCAAGTTTCATAGGATTCTTAAAGGCAAAGTTGCAGAATCGTAATGTATTGTTAAGACTTGAATGGGATTTTATAGTGAATTTACCATTCTGGGAGCACTAGATCCCAAGAGATGTGGGTCCCTGTTAAATCGGGTGTATCTAAAGGACAGTGGGAGAAAAATCTATGTTTTCATTTGGGCCAAGTAGGACCCCGCCTTCCAATTTTTGATGTCCCAACAATTTTCATGTGTCAGTAACCTTTAAAGGCAGATTTGTGGAGAGCTGTTGCTACTTAATTCATTTTGTCAGTATGTTAGTGGAACAACTAGTACCCTCATCCTTTAATTACTGGGTGGCATTAACTCTTGGAAAGCAAAGCACTGGCAGGATATGGTAGACTTGGTACCCACCCATGGATGTCATAGGCTCATCAGGGAGAAAATACATGGCTTGTTACATGATTTGCTTCTTAAGAATCTTAAGAAGAAAATTTTCTTAGGGTCAAAATTTAGCAAAATTTTCCTTTTCACTTTCAGCCTTTTGATTGGTACAAATAGGAATTTAGAGAACTGAGCTCTTGTGTTCAACAGTGGAGCCTGGGGGGAATCGCCAGCCCAGAGAAGTTGCTGTCCTGACAGCTGGGTTTGGCTGGTTTTCCTTTGCTGCTTCTTATTTTTAGTAAATGACCCACTGACTCTGTGACCTTTGAGACATGCTTTCCTATCCATAACTTGAAGATTCGAGTGGAAGATTTGTTTGTGAGATGTTTTTTGTGCAGTCTTCCTTGCATTTTTGTGTATTGCCTGGTAATTCCTTCAATGCCTAATTCTGTAGACTTTCCATATTTTTACCGGTTTAAAACGTGCAGTTTCTTGAGTGTGGTCCTGCCTGGATTCAGGTATGCCCCGCCCTCTTTACTGACATAGGTATGTGTGGCCTGCCTTGTTTTTTCTTATCTTTGACTAATAGTTTTGCTGGAAGGAATCATTTTGTCCTTGAGACAGCTCTTTTAAAGACACTCTTAAATCAGCCTGCCTGGATGGTCTTTTAACATTTGTTCCCATGACCCTGGGAACAGTGATATAACTTTTGTGTAGGTGGGTACAGTGCATTCTGAATCTGGCTTTCCCATTGGTTAAGCCTAGATATTATGCTAGTAGCAACTGTTGTAGTCCATATTTTCAGAATTTCTGGCACTAAAGCTGAACCATGTCACTGACTACTCTGAATCCTAGCCAGGGACCTTGTCGCAGATTTCTGTAGGCATCTAAAGGTGCAAAAGAAATTGGAACCAGAATAGGAAGGGGTATAGAAGAAAATTATTTCTGAAGCTGCCTGAAGACATTTCCTAGGCTTTCATAACTATATATTATATAACATTATATTGTATCTCTGGGGTATCAGATTTTGTTTCTGACCATTTCAGAATTTTAACTGTTGGCATTAGAATATTTGTGTTTTCCCATATGGTTTTAGGGTAAAGTGAATGCTGAGGACAGAAGAGTTGGATAACACGGACCACTGGACTTCTCTGGAGTACACGTTATGAACCCTTTCTGGAGCATGTCTACAAGCTCCATACGCAAAGTAGGTACAGTCAGTAAGTGCAGTGAGGAAACCCATTTGCCTCTGTCAGAAGAGAGGGCCAGGATGAAGGCTAACCTCATCTAAGCCAAAGTCTCCAGTAACCTTAACAAAATTATCCGGTTTGTCTAGTTTAGGTTTTGTTTATGAGAAGAAATGATTTTGTCCATTAAAGTCAGTTTCTGATGCTGAGATTGCTTGTCAAATAAAAATTGTGGTAATCACAATTCTAAAATTATTTTCAGTTAAGTTTCATCATGGATAAATGTAATCTATGATTGTAGTAATGTCTGTATTAAACTTCAAGAGTCAGAGGTTAAAGCAGCTTTGGAAAATGCCAGTCCAATATGGTCACATCGGACTTTATTTTTTTAAGGACCACTAATTTAATTTTTCTAAATATTTCTTTTGAAAACACATTTTCATTTTAGGAAAGCTTAAAATATGCAAGCAGCAAGAAAAAAACAACCACCCTTAATTCCACCTCTAAGAGAATATTACTTTTTATACAGCCTTTGGTTGTACCTTATGTCAAGGAAGTACCTAGTTTCTAACTCATTTTGTCCTTTTTATTGACTGAGGATGACAGTTTATGCTGATGTCTTTCCACATTTGGAATATCTTCCATTATGGACAAAATCAAAATTGGACCCAAGCAAGTGAGAAAACAGCTTTGTTTCTGCCTTTAGTGATGACATCACGCAGTGGCTGCTCTGTCATCCACACTATTCTGAACTTCTTAGCACTTGCCTTTCTCCATCATTTATATGTCAGAGGGACTTTTCTAGTCGTCTTCAGTTGTGTAATGGCTTTAGTAACTCCTTGTCATTAGGAGAAACCATTTCTTTAATTTTCCTAAATAAAATTTATTTTAAAAATACATTTTCATCTTGGGGCCACCAAGAGAAACCATTTCTTTCTGTTTCAGTTAATTGTAAATATGACTGTTGTCCTTCTGTAGTGCAGCTGATGAAAGGGTTTCCTATTCTTTGCTGTTGCTTTAGCCTTGTTCACTCTTAATATGACCTGCTTGCTCAGAGGACTTTCAGATCTCAATCATGGCCTTAGAGTATCCATATAAGACAGGAATTCTGGCTTTTAGGTCATGGAGCTAATAATACTGTACTTTTTTTTTAACATGTGTTTTAGTTGTTGATGGACCTTTTCTTTAAATTTTTTTATGTGGTGCTGAGGATCGAACCCAGTGTCTCACACATGCTAGGCAAGCGCTCTACTGCTGAGCCCCAACCCCAGCCCTAATACTATACTCTTGTGATTTAAGAATCATCTTAATATGGGGCTGGGGTCATGGCTCATCAGTAGAGCACTCACCTAGCATGTGTGAGGCCCTGGGTTCATTGTCAGCACCACATAAAAATAAATAAATAAAATAAAGCTATTGTATCCAACTACAACTAAAAAATGAGTATTTTTAAAAAAATCTTCTTAACAAATGTTCTCCCAACTTCATTTTGAATAGCGATCTGATGGTGAAGAGAAGACATTAACAGGGGATGTGAAAACCAGTCCTCCACGAACTGCACCAAAAAAACAGCTACCTTCTATTCCCAAAAATGCTTTGCCCATCACTAAGCCTACGTCGCCTGCCCCAGCAGCACAGTCGGCAAATGGCACACATGCTTCTTATGGACCCTTCTACCTGGAATACTCTCTTCTTGCAGAATTGTGAGTTCTTAAGAGTCTATTTGGTTCAGTTATGAAAGATCCTTGCAGGTGAAAAATGAAATGTTTTTTGATGGACCGGTAGATTAATCTTATCTTAAAACTCAATCCCATCCCCCTCTTGCTCCATTCTGGAGATCAAGAAGAGGAAGAAACTTAAACTTAGGGCTATGGCTATGGCTCAACCGCAGAACACTCGCCTAGCATGTGTGAGGCGCTGGGTTCGATCCCCAGTACCACATAAAATAAATATATAAAGGTACTGTGTCCGACTACAACTTAAATTTTCCTTTTTTTTTTTTTTTTTTAAAAGTAATGAAGAACCTACAGTGGATCAGGAAATTAGCAACTGAATTTTAGTCTTCCTTTAGGTGAAGTGAGGAATTATCTCTTGAAGAGGTTGGGGTGGGGTGGGGTAGTGGGATGGTGGCAGTCTCGTCCTTGGGTCAGACCCATCTGGAAGATTGTGTTCCACTTTGGTTAACACTTTGTTGGAGGCATCCTGATAGAATGAGGAGATGGTCCTGGTGGGGAAGGGTTGGGAAGACAGATTTCAGGGATCAGCAATTAAACTGGAACTGCTGGCTTTGAGACAACTTAAGTGCTTATTAAAGCTGTCTTCATATACTCAAAAGTCTGTTATTAGAAGGGATTTGACTTATTTTATATGACCCCCAAAGGCAGGGTTTGGCAATTATAGGGAGATAAAGATTTGGGCTCTACTGGGTAAGGATTGACTGGTCACAGAAGTTTGCCCTTGCATAGAGGGGCTCAAATAACCCATAGATTCAGATGGCTTGCTTGTTTATTAAAAGGACAGAAAGTCTGGAGAATTCTTAGTTTCCATCATTTAAAAATTCCTTTGTATATGAAGCTATTTTAAAAAAGCATCCTTAATCTCTCTCTCAATGTACTAATGTTGTCATGGTGAGAGGCCCCAGTGTAACTGGCTGGGTGTGATTCGGTAGCAACAATCCCTTTAGTTTTATAATGGAGGCCTTGTGTTTGAGGCTGGGCAGTGAGTTAGACAAGCTCCTATTGTGGTGATTAAATCTGCTGTGTATTAGAACACAAAATTGCCTTTTCTGGCAAACTATCCCCAGATCTCCTGAGCTGTTGCATGCTGAATTTTAGTGACTTAGAATAGATAAGAACTTAAAAAAATGAATGTGATGGCAACTAGGTAATAAAAGTAATAAGGCCCAATAAACTACTTCTTTATAGAATTCAGGGAGCAGGTAAACATTAAGCCCTAGGTGAACAGTGTTCTTTTCAAGGTCAGATCACAGCATGTAGCTGCAGTTGCAAGCAAGAGGACACAATGGCTGTTGGTGGGTTACTGGGTCCCAGAAAAACTAGTGACACCTCTGTTGATAGACTTGTCTTTCCTTGTTTTCAGCACAGTTTCCCACTCACTGGCAAGGACCGCAGAGTTCAAGTGTCTGCGTTAGGGAGTTAGCTATTTGGGAGTAGAGTACAGCTTGAGAACTCACAATGATGCCCGTCTTCACCAAGTGACACCGTGGTTCTGGTGATTCAAACTGAAAAGGACAACTAAGTGATGAGTTTGTGGAATCTTAACAATTGCCTAAAATTGCAATTAAAAGCAGTTTAAAATTTCTGGGCTGGGGTTGTGGCTCTTCGGTAGAGCGCCTGCCTAGCATGTGTGAGCCCCTGGGTTCAATTCTCAGCACCACATATAAAAAAAATAAAGGTCCATTGCCAACTTAAAAAAAAAAAATTATATTTCTATCTCGTGTTTTATTCTAATACAACTCATCTGTTAGCATTAGTGGTATAATTTGCTGGAGCCTAAAAGGAAAATATTAATCATGTCTTAATAATAAAAAACAACTTTTGAATGTGTATAAGATCCATCATCTACAATAACAAAAGCAATAATTTTATAGATACTCTCATCTACATCAAATTTAATGTTTTGAACTTTGACCACGTTGTATTATTCAAAACTCTACTATAGGCTGATTTTTTTCCAAGATGATATTTTTGGGAAGCTGATTTCTGGCAGTAAAACCTGATTATTTGTATAACCCTCCCTGGCTCTTTTTTTTTTTTTTTTTTTTTTTGCAAAGGGGGCAGTTACTAGAGATTGAACTCGGGGCCCTTGACCACTGAGCCACATCCCCAGACCTCCTGAGCTGCTGGGATTACAGGTGTGCGCCACTGTGCCCAGCTTCCCTGACTTTCTTAATATGGGGCCCTTCATTGGCTTGAGATTCTGTGAGTTGGTTATGAAGCCAGTAAGCCGGCAGTGATCAGAGTTGTCAGGTGAAAGACATGATGACTCGGCTTGTATGGTTTGGGTGTCACCTGCCCCTTAAGGGATGATTCCTAGTCTCAATTTAGGATGGTTTGATCTGCATATGCCATTGGCATCCATACAAGTTAATTGTTATACTGCTTTTGTTTTAGTACCTTGGTTGTGAAGCAGAAGTTGCCAGGCGTCTATGTGCAGCCATCTTACCGCTCTGCGTTAAGTAAGATAAGATTCACTCTTACTTTATAGCATATTTGGTTCCTCTGACACAAAGTTAAGGCTTAACCTTTTTTATTTTTTTCCTGCAGTGTGGTTTGGAGTAATATTCATACGGCATGGGCTTTATCAGGATGGTGTGTTCAAGTTCACAGTTTACATCCCTGATAACTATCCAGATGGTGACTGTCCAGTAAGTAGGAGACAGTGTGGCTTTGTTTGTGGGGCTCCATTCACCAAGGGAGAACTAAAGGGCCTAGGGATTTCTTATTTTGGTTCTCTTCCTGACCGAATGCTTTAACAATTTCAGTTTTCCTGAACATTTGTCTTCCCAGTGGGGTTTTGGTGCTTTGTTGCGTCTTTGGTCATGGGGTGCTCGGCCACGAGCTTCATTCTTTCTCTGCTTGGGGTGTTCAAATGAGGCTGGATGTTGTACTGCAGCACTTACACATGGACAGCACTTGTCATGCTGCAGTTGAAGAGAGTGACCTTTTTCCCCACTGAATGGTTAAAAGTAGCTCAGTATCTTTCTTGGAGCAGCTTTGTGACTTTTTAAACATGACTGCCCTGTTGCCTTGAAGCTCCTTTGGTGACTATCTTTAAGGATCTGTCTCATAAGTTCCAATGCTTCCATTAAAGGACATGTCTCTCTTTAAACACAGCGCTTGGTGTTTGATATTCCTGTCTTTCACCCGCTAGTTGATCCCACCTCAGGTGAACTGGATGTGAAGAGAGCATTTGCAAAATGGAGGTCAGTAAATCAGCATTTCTTCTAGAGACATAAGATCATAGGAGCAAGCCTTAGTAATGATACCATGTTTCCTTTTAGGCGAAACCATAATCATATTTGGCAAGTATTAATGTATGCAAGGAGAGTTTTCTACAAGATTGATACAGCAAGCCCCCTAAACCCAGAGGCTGCAGTCTTGTACGTGACTTTTTTGTTTGGTTATTTAAGATAAATTTTAAAATCCAGCTAAGTAGATTAAGTTGATAATTTTTTGATTTAAACTTTTAACACAGGTATGAAAAGGACATTCAGCTTTTTAAAAGTAAAGTGGTTGACAGTGTTAAGGTATGCACTGCTCGTTTGTTTGACCAACCTAAAATAGAAGACCCCTATGCAATTAGGTAAGTGGTACGATATCTAGATGAATGGTTCTTTTTAGTACTGCACTTATTTTCCAGGTGGCCTTTGAATGAAAAAAAAAAAAAGAATTTGTATGATCTGTTAGCCTATGGCCTTTGTACCTTGGTGTCAGAACAATTTCCAGTGATTTGTGGCCTCTTAATGCTTCATATTGTCTGCACGTTGTGCCAATAGCAAAATATGTAGTGACTTCTTTTCCTAAGGACCCTTGTGATATGGTAATTCATTCCCATGTGAAGACTTTTTATTTGGCAGTTTGAGCTGTTCTCTTTAACTGCCATACTCCTACCACCATTCAGGTTTGGTTAAAAAGAGGGAAACTGAGTGGTATGAGCATGGTGGGTTCTTGTAACACTATGATGTTGGATCTTGGGGAAAAGCAGCTGAAAGAATTTGGAGAACTAAGGAATTGGTGAATTCTTTGGCAACATTTGCACTGCCAGAAAGGCACTGTGGTACAGTTGTTAAGAGCTTGGGCTCAACAGATGATGGACTGGCTTTGGTAGTTTTTTCTTTGGTGACCCAGAGCAATTACTCGATTTTGTTGTACCTTGCTTTCTTCTTTTTTTTTTGACCCGGGGATTGAATTCGGAGGCACTCGACCATTGAGCCACATCCCTAGCTCTATTTTGTATTTTATTTAGAGACAGGGTCTCACTGAGTTGCTTAGCACCTCACTGTTGCTGAGGCTGGCTTTGAACTTGAGATAATAGTATTTTAGGGATTATGTGAAGCTTAGGTAATCCTTGTGTAAGGAATGGTTAATATGGGAAGATCATTTATATGAAACATCTAAAACATTTTAACAACTGAGGAAAGATTATTCTTTAAAAATATTCCTTAAGGGCTGGAGTTGTAGCTCAGTGGTAGAACACGCTTGCCTAGCACGTGTGAGGCACTGGGTTCAATCCTCAGCTCCACATAAAAATAAATAGGGCTGGGGCTCAATGGTAGCACACTTGTCTGGCATGTGAGGCACTGGGTTTGATCTCAACACTGCATATAAATAAATAAAATAAAGGTCCTTCAACTAAAAATAAAGTGAAGGTATCATGTCCATCTACAATAAAATATTTTTTAATTGAAAAATGGAGATTATACACGTTTATGAAGCCACTGATTGTTTTTAATACTTTCTGCCCCTTAAGCTTTTCTCCATGGAATCCTTCTGTACATGATGAAGCCAGAGAGAAGATGCTAACGCAGAAAGTAAGTAGAAACCATCTTTGAGATGGTTAACTTGCTGTTTCTTTTCTAAAACATCTTTACTGGAGACCTTCATTACACACAAATAACTTTTGGGGAAACAAGTCTGTACCATGCTGCACTCTCCTCATCAGTCATCTTTTTTTTAATGTCTGTTTTTGATTGTGCCTAGAAGAAGCCTGAAGAACAGCACAATAAAAGTGTTCATGTTGCTGGCCTGTCATGGGTAAAGCCTGGCTCAGTACAACCCTTCAGTAAAGAAGAGAAAACAGTAGCAACTTAAGAGATGGTGAATCTGGTGCACTGTGCACTTTCCTGCTGGACTCTGGCCTAGTTAAAGCAGACTAATGGCAAAGGACTGCCTGAAGAGTAAACCGTGTGAACCATAACTGGGTATCAGTGTTTTCTATGTATGTGTAGGTTCTAACAGCAGGTTTGGAAACCTCTCTTTAAGTAATGCATTACTTCTGTCAGAAGTGTCTTAGGGTGGTTATCTAGTTCAGTACTCCAAATTATTGGGGACCTTGAGACTTATGTATTTTTCTGAATATAATGCTAAAGGTAAGTTGCATTCATTTAAACTGAGCAGACAGAAATCAGAACTATTTAATAGTTTTAAATCAGTGGTTTCATTTGTACATGTGTTAGCATATGGAGAGGACAGGTTTAGAGAGCAGATTCTAGAGCTTGGCACTTTTAAGTGGAAGATTGTTTCAGTCTTCAGCCTGCTGTCTCTGAGGAATGTTTTAGAGAGGAAACCAGAACACTTGATCTTAGTTTTTTTTTTTTTAAACAAATTACTTAACTGTATTTTTATGGCAGGAGGGAGAAAAAGTGTTAAAATGGTTTCTAATGAAGTCAGATATTTAAATGATGATTGACTAATGTGTTTAGTAGATATGAAAATAAACCAATAAATGATTGTTCTTTGTCATTTATATAGGAAACTAAACACCCTTTCTCAATATAACTAAACAAAGATGACTTTATAAATGCTTTATTGAAAAATACACTTATTTTGATATAAAATTACAGTAGCAGTATCTTGAGGTTTTTATAAATATTTTTGCAGAACACTATTCTAATTGAACAGTGTAAGTTCCATATTTCTTTTAGAGCAATATGAAGTTACCTAGTAACTTTGTTTATACTGATTCAATTTACAATTGAATTTTTTCCCTAATAAGATTATTAATTCAACTTTAAAACTGCTGGAGCAATAGTGATTAATGAAGGTGTATATATAGATAGTTCAATAGCTGTTAAATAATATTTTCTAATTTGTATAAATGGTACTATGTACTAATAAAAACCTAAATTCTCCAACCTATTTTTTAGATTGCCAGGAACATAACCCAAACATACTTTTACATGTCTTTTGGATAACTACCTCCTAAAGAGGTCATAATTTTTCATATTAATTCTTTCAATTAAACTTGATTTAAAAATGTTTCCTTAGCCAGCTGATCCCTAAATAACAACAACTGGAGAATTTAAAAAGCATGCCCAAAAGGTGGCTACTAGGGCATATAACAGTTTAAAAAAGTACAAAAGAGTTAAAGAAAATACTGGCTATTCAGCCTAGAAGTTTTGTACTTAATAAAGTTCACATTGTAGAAAGTGCCATCAGAAATATACAGCAAAATCTGGGTTACAAAATCATGCATTTTACAGCCCTAAAGTGCCGCCACTTATACAGGTTCATTCAGACATTGCACAACTGCACCACACTACTGGGGAAGGGGAGAAGTGCACCACAGGGGACAGGAGACTTATGCTATAGTGACCTGGGGAATCTGAGCCATCTCCTTTGTTTCATAAATGTAGAAATTTCACACTCCTGTTTGAGAACAAAGTACTTAAGTTTTGTTTTGCTTTTCATAAGAACTAGAGCTGACCACAAACAGGTAGGAATGAATTTGAAATACAATTCCTCTGCTGGAACCTGTTAAGAGACCTCTCACATTTGAAAAGAGTAAGTCTAGTTCTCATAAAAATGCCCCTTCCTATTTCTAATAGACTCTAACTAGCTGGATTAAGGAAACGGGCTCCATAATCTAGCATGCATTAAATGATGCTGCAAAACAGTTTGTGAAAGACAGTTTCAATACCAGGGACTAACCTCAGTGGGAACCTCGGTCATTAGCTACATCTTGGAGACGGCGTAATAAGGCAGAATGATTTTCTGGGCAGATTCTTTTTGCAGGTGATTCACTTCCATCTTCCAAAAGAATCCCTCTCTTTTTAGTTGGAGTTTCTCCTGTCCGTATCATACTGTTAATTTCTCTCAGTCTCTATGGTGGGGGAGAAAACATATAAAAACTTGAAAATGCTAGTGCCACACAGCTCTATTTTGACATATTTCTACAAACATGAAGTACTTTTTTTTTTTTAAGCAGCACTTCTCAACCAGGATTTCACTAGAGAAGTAAGACTGAATTCCCTAAGGCTATTTCATTTTAATGAATTAGTAAGCTGAGTTTGGTGCTAGGTAGGTATGTTATCCTTGGAAGAACTGAGAAGTTACTCAAATTCCTTTGTGTTCTTTTTGGCTCAGTGGAGCAAGGGAGTGCTAGAGAGACTCTTAAGTGCCTTTAGCATTTTCTCCAGAGTCCTACAAGCCTTTTCTCAATACTATTTTCTTGGTTTAAAAAAAAAAAAATATTTCATGTGCTGCTTCATTATCCATGTTTCTTCACAAAAATCATACTAAGCATATTCATGTATGTTTAATTTAGGAAATTTCAAACATAAAGTAGAGAAACCAACATGATGAATCCCCACATGCTCCTTACCCCACTTCAGAAACTCTGGCTGGTCTTATTTGATCTACATCCCATTCACTTCTCATCCTCTACACAAACTGTTATCACTTCATTCTTTACTTTGCAATTATCGACTTGAGATTTTAAATAAAATCACAAGTGTTCTTTATCAGTATATGCACTTTCACAAATCTTAACATCTGAAGAAATTTCTTTTGACCCTTTCTATTCCATCTTCTTTGGCCTCCCTAAAAGAACTCTGGTCTGCATTTGCTTTCTCTGTAGTGTCCCACTTACCTAGATATTCCTTATATTTACTGAATACATTAACCATATAATGCCAGGTTGTACAAAGGTTACTATAAAATATGTAGATATATGGAACACACTAATATAGTATATTGTGATGTTAATTGTATATAAATTAATACTCAATATTTTGTACATAATTCATTTAAATACAAAACATTTTAAACAAATTCTTATTCCAAAGGAAACATACAGACTACACCTAGACTCTCTATCCTTACCCAAGCCCCATGGATGCATACTATGTTTTTTTTTTACAATAGTTATTGCCATGTCACAATCACTTAGATGCACATCTATTTGTGTCTAAACAAATTGGCATGCTTTATATCCTTCTGTTTTCTAAGAATGCACTCATTCCTAGAAATGTAATATTGTACTGGGGTAATGGGGTTTTAAAATAGTATACTTATATACTATTCAGAATATTTGCACATTCAACACCTTAGATTTTTTCCCATATCAGTATATATGGTCCATCACAACAGCTTTATAGTATTTTGTAGTATGTCGCTATCATAGATTAATCCTCTATTGATGTATTATATACTACTTAATCATCAGAATTGCTTAATGCTGTTAAACAATTATACTACTATAATTAAATATATAATTCTGACTTATTCTTCAATTAACTGTAGTAATCCACTGAAATAGCCCTTATAATTACTAATAAGTCTTCATCTTAATTGACCTTGTGTGATACTTGATTCTTTTCTCCTGGTAGTATGTTTACTACAAATTGGCTGCAGACCCAAATTACTTCTTGCTTTGAAATGTTCTCCCCTGTTCTCAGTCATCACCTATTAAGTCATCATGATGACTGTTTCTCCACCTAACAGCTTAATAGTTGCTATCATTTATTGAAGAAACTCCCAATTCTGGGTTAGAATTTCTTTTGGTGATACTACAGATGCAGGATTGAAATAATCAATCTGGATGCTTAATTCCTTTTCACACAAAATACTGGTTCCCCACCTTGGGTTTACATACAGTACAATGCCTTTTAGTATATCTGCATATTTAAACAAATACCTAGTTGTATGAATACCATAACAGAAACCTAAAACATTTCATATCTCCCTGTGGTCCACCTACTTCTAAGCAAGCACTGATGTTTCCTGTCTATAGTTTTGTTTTCTAGAATGTCAGAAATGGAATCATGATAAGTAGCCTGGTACATATCTTGCACTTAGGCATTAATGCATTTGAGGTTCATACATATTGTTGAGTGTATCACTTCTTTATTGTAAAGTAGTTCATTTTCTGCTGCACTGCAGGTCTACCCATTAACCAGCTGAAGGACATTTCCATTTTTATACTTTTTGGTTAGGAGTAAAGTCACCATAAACATTCATGTTCATGTATAAACATAAGCTTTCACTTGAGTAAGTACCTAGGAATAAGATTACTGGTTGTGTGGTAAGGGTATGTTCAACATTTAGAAGAAAACTGCTACGCTGAACTCCAGAAGACTACCATTTTGCATTTTCACCGGCAGCATAGAAAAGTTCCAGCTGCTCCACCTCATTGCCAGGACTTGTTCTTGTCATTGTATAAAGTCATTCCAGTAGGCATGTAATGGGAGGGTGTGTTCAAATGTTTGGCCAACTTGTTACCTTAGGTGGTTTATCTTTCCATTTGAGTTTGAGAATTCTTTATATATTGTAAATGTGTCCTTATCAGATTTGGGATTTGTAAATACCTTCTAATTTCCATGATTTGTTTCTTCATTCTTTTAAGTGACTTTTAAGAAGTTCTTAATTTTGATAAAATACAATATAGTTAATGGATTGTGCTTTGTATCTGAGAAATCATTCCACAACACATGTCAGTCAAGATTTTATTTTTTCTAGATGTCCTCTTTGGTTTGAGTTTTTATGTGGTGCAGGGTACAGGATTAAGTTTACTATCATAGTATATAGATATCCAGGTTTTTATCACCTTTGTTGAAAATCAGCTGACCACATGTACCTGCTCAACTTCTGCATGTTCCAGTGATCTGTCTATACTTTGAGAAGCACTACACTGTTTCAATTAGTATAGCTTTAGTGTGAGTCTTGAAACTAGATAGTACGACTCCGCCAACTTTTCCAAAATTGTTTTTAGTTATTGTATTTCCCTTGCCCTTCCATACATACATTTTAGCATCAGTTTATACAAGTAATTGTGCTAGGATTTGGGGTGAAATGGGGTTTAATTTGTAGATCAACTGGGCAAAAACTGATCTGTTTTCCAGATCATGAACATTTCTCTAGTTTGTCAGGCTTTCTTTCAACAAAGGTGTGTAGTTTTATGTCTCATACTTAATTTTTAAATGTATTTTTGGCATTTAATTTTTTTTACTTCTGATTCTTCATTAGTAGTGTATAGAAATCTTTTATTTTTCCATATGGAGTTTTATAACCTCCTAAATCTTTTAATTTCAGAAACCTTCAATTCTTGGTGTTTTTTCTGTACATAATTCAGTCTGTGTGCCTTCTTTATGTTGCCTGATTACACACGGTGTGAACCCAGTTACAATGCTGAGTGGACGTCCTTGCCCGATTCCTGATCTTGGGGAAAGGTATTCAGTCTTTCACCACTAAGGATGTTGTTGTCTATAGCTATTTTGGCTTGTGTTCATTATCACCCTCTCTCAGGGTGTTCCCACAGTTTGCCCTTGAATGAATGTTGAATTTTGTAATTTGTTTTCCTTCATTTGTATAGAACTGGCATTATTTCTCACATGTTTGGTAGAATAGACCAGTAAAAGCTGTCTGGGCCTACAGTTTTGAGGCTGCTACTTCTTGAGTGACTTTTATTAGTTTAGGTCCATTTCATCTGTATTGTCAAAAAAAAAAAATTGTTTCTTAATCCTCATTATACCTTAGTGTATACTGGTAATGTGTCATTCTTTTTCCTGATGAATCTACACAGAGATCAGTTTTTGAAATTCTTTTCTTCAAAAAACAAACAAAACTAGCCTTTAAAAGTGCCTTGATTTCTCTGGGTGGGATCTGTTTTCTATTTCAATGATTCCTGATTTCTAGTTTAAACTCAGATCACTAATTTTAACCCCTTCTTTTCTAATAGATATTTTTAGTGCTATAAATTTCTCTTTGATTTGTGGGACACAGCTAACATGGTGCTTAGTTTGGGATCTCATTTTCAATAGTCTATTTTCTAGTTGCTTTGACCCATAGAAATCTGTGATTTAGTTTTCAAAAACTGGATTTTCCAGATATCATTTCTGATATCGGATTTGATGCCATCATAACCAGAAAAATTGAAAAAATACATTAAAATGTATTCAGAGCCAGGCACAGTGATGCACGTGTATAATCCCAGTGACAGAGGCAGAAGGATCCCATACACACCGTCGGCCTCAGATCTCAGCAAGGCCCTATTTCAAACATAAAAGGAGATGTGCCCCTGGGTTCAATACTCAGTTCCAAAAGCAAGTAAAACAAATTTTGTTAGGCCTGAGGATGTAGTATGTGTGAGTCCCCAGAACTATCAAAAAAAAGTTTGAGATTTGTCCAGAATGTGGTTGTTTTTAAATGTTTCACGTATAGTTGATGCTATGGGAATGTTCTGTAGATGTCAGCTCATCAGCCTTATGTTTATATCCTTATGATATAATCAATTATGTTGAATATTTGTCTTTCTCATGGTACTGGGAATTGAACAGAGGTACTCTACCACTTAGCTACATCCCTGTCCTTTCATTTTATTTCAGTGTCTTGCTAAATTGCCCACACTGGCTTTGAACTTGTAGTCCTCCTGCCTCAGCCACCATAGTAGAAAAGAAAAATTTCAGTCTGGTGGCACACATCAGTTACTGCAGCTATTGAGGATTGTATAATCTCACTGATACATCCTGAAATCTACTTAATGTTACTCTACCTTTCCTTTAATTAGGGGTATCTATTAATAAGCAACATGGTATAGCTTTTTCCATTCTTAAACATCCTTATTGAGATATAGTTCATCCACATAAAGTGTAACAACTTCATGGGTTTTGGTATGTTTCCTAGATTTGTGGACTCTTTGCGGAAGTAGCTTCTATCTAGGTTGATAATTGGAAACTTTTCCCTTCTAGGCAAACACTAATCTATTTCTGCCACTATACTTGCACATAAATGGAATCATATAACATGCAAATTTTTCCAGGTCCGTTGAAGTATGTATGAGTAGTTCACTCCTTTTTATTGCCACATAATATTCTATTGTATGGATAACTTTTTTCATCAGTTACTGGACATTTGCGTTATTATTCTTTTATTTTAAAGGTTATTTAGAAGCAGCACATGGTTTGGTCTTGACTTTTTCCTATTTGGTCTTTTGAATTATTCTAGTTCATCTCCTTTTCTGCTTTTCTGACGACTGATACTTAGGAATGACTAGAATGTGGTACACATTGTCTTTTTTTCTTTTAACCAAATAAACTCCAATGTTAGTCATTTCCCCCCCACTTCACTTTTTAAGAGGTTATAATTACCAGTTCTGAGTTCCATTAACAATCCAGCTTGGAATATAACTGGAAACTTTACCTTTTTAATACAGGAGTCTTATTCAGAAGCACTGATATATATTCATTTATACTAAATTAATTTTCAATAAGTTATATACATTTTTTCTAAGGAATGGGATACTTTTAAGATTCCAAGCCTATAAACCTTATGATCTCCAGGAATACACAAATAGAAGTGGTGATGGGGGAGTAGATAAATATAAATCTGAGTCCTTTACCCGTTTCCAACCATGGGCTGGAGTTGCAAGGCAAATGCTCTACCACTGAGCTACAAGTGTAAGGCACTAGGTTCAATCTTAGCACCAAATAAAGGCACTGAGTCCATATACAACTAAAAAAAAACAAACACTCTGGTTTTTGCTGCATAGACTTACGGGCCAGTGTTCCCTGGCAGTTCTCATCACTTTAGTGAGTGCCTAGGATAAGCCCAAACCCTACTTGGAGCATTTTAGGGTTTGTAAAGGACATTTATGTCAGTCTCACCTTTGACGGACTGTTGCTGAAGTAGTAAAAAATCTTTTCTCGGGGTGAAAGCATTGATTCATTTTTATGTGGGGAAATGTAGACAGGATGATTTTGAGATAACTGAATTCGGCGAGGGGAGCCTGTTCTGACAAATGGATAGGGAGAGAGTGGAGGTGCATCCATCTGTTAAAAACAAAATCAGTAATTGTAAGAAACTCATTTACTTAAAATACCTGAGTAGAAAGTTTTTAAAAGGTAATAAGAAAGTAGTTTTATAAATGGTAAACGGTGATGTATTAGCAACAATCAGACCCTAAAGAAAGTCAGATGAGCAGCAAACTTAAGTGCTTAGTTTATGCCCATCTCCGCTTTAAGCATTTTTAAATCCATTATTGTCATCATCTCATCCTTGCAACAACCTTATAAGCTGGAAACTTCTTTATGCCTCATTTACTTCTATTCCCATTTTATGAGAAAATAAGTGGTAAGATCACAACCACCCTTAAATATTGGATAATTTAAATCCATGTAACTATCTCGTATTTTGCAGGGAATCCAAATACAATCTTATTATCAATGATGTTGGATAGGCAAATGTCTTCTCTTGAAGACTTCCTTAGTTGTACTTGATAGTTGCTTATAAATCTAGCTTGTACACAAACAGGTCAAATATAAATGATTATTCATTCCTCTGGAGTAAAAAAAGAAATACTGTTGTGAAACTTACTATGTTTGCCTGTGAGTACTTCATGGCAAATGTCTTAATTTGTTTTATGTAGATGTTGTTGTAGAATTGAATGAGGTCTCCTCTCTCTTCCTCTTCCATGTCACTGTTGGCACCTGTGAGACGAGTTGGTGTAGGAGGGGCACTGCTAGGCTGTGGAACTGGCAAGGTGCTGCTTGACCTCATGACAGGACTGGAGTCTCTACTGGCTACAAAGAGTGTTAAACACAGAGGTTGCTAGTACTGATCGTTTAAAAAAAGAAAATTCAGTAGCAAAAAGCTGAACAGCTACCTACACTACTTGGTATGAAAAACAAACTTCCCACTAAGAAGCAAATCTCAGAAAATAACTTTACTCCCATGCCATAACTAGAGCACAGGTATAGCGGTCGGTTAGTTTCCTAGGATCTGAATCCTGCACGAAGTGGTGCAAATCAATAACTAGGGATGGCATTTCCATAGCATAGCTCCAAATGAGATGCCAGCAGATTCCTGTCTGAAGCCTTTTCTAATTCCCCTGGAGAAAAATGGTATGCACTTTGTCTCAGAATAATGAAATGAAGAACTGTCACTAAATTTAGAATTTATTTTTCTAGCAGATTCTTTGTCAAGAAAGCACTTTCTATAGTAATTCTTTCATGTAGTAATTCTTAGTCTCCCAGGCCTAAAAAAATAAGAGCCTACTTTTGTTTGAGGTCATAGAGATCTACTTACTTCTATCTTTGTTTAGTTCTGTAGGAGAATTCTGATGGCTTCTACTTTCACTGCTGCCAGAATTTCTTCTTTTTCTTTTCCCTTTTATCAAAACACTTCTATACACCTTTAAAGAGACAGAATGTCACAGAAACTAGTATTTATTAAATGCATCCTAAATAGTAGAACCTTGACATGTTACTTAATTCTCACAACAGTGAGTAGGAGTCATCTTTCTCAGGGGATATTAAGAAATGCAGCCATGGTCAGGCACACAGCTATTAAATAACAAATACAGGATTTACATCAGAGCCTGTCTAGCTTCAGATTCCATGTACTTCCTAACATACCACCGAGCATAATAGCACCCAACCATAAAATTCAATTCATCTACAAAGATCCAGCATTCTTGCCTTTGAGAAATGGTATTAAAAGAAAAATGGGTTTTAAATTTTAATTAATACTATCTTGGTTAAATGTACAATAGTGTTTACTCAGATAACTTAATTTCTATCTAGTGGTTCTGTGAATAAAGAAATATTCCATAATGTTGCCCTTGAAAGAAAAGAGGACTTTACCAACATGTGAAATTCTTTGTCAGTGACTAAAGAAAGATTAATCTTTGTATTCGTCACAGACTTTAAGCTTAATTTTCAGCCTACAGTTACCTGGCTTCTGGCCTGTGGCTGAGTCCTGTAACAACGCATGATATTCTGGAAGGACTTGTCTTCTTTTGTGACCTGGCAAAGAATGAGAGTACTCAGATCAACTTACAGTGTGAGGAGCTCCGTGAATCTGCTTTCCATAGCAAGTAGTAAAAATTGTATTTAAAAACAGTGATTTAAAGTCTCTGGAAATGGTCCTAAGGATATATAGCAAATGAAAAAACATCTATTCAAGAAAATCTAAAATTCAATAAGAGGATTCTAGCATGTGAACCAAGATCTGGTGTAGAAAAGTACAGTAACTAAAATTAAAAACAAACTATAGGAGAAAAATAGTAAATTTGAACCAGAAAAGAATTAGTAAAATTGAATAAAGAGATCGTGTGATCTAAAGAACAGATGGCATGGTGTGTACATTTCTGAGACTATGTGTAATGGGAGTACCAAGGAAGAGAGAATAGAGAAGCAAGCGTTCAGAGAAGTAGAGTGAAATTTTCCCAAGTGATTTTAAAACATTAATGTACATATTTATGAAGCTCAAGAAACTCCAAGGATCCACGCCTCAATATATCATAGTAAAAATGCAGAAAGCCAAATAGAGAACATTAGTGAGAAAAGCAATTTCTTTTTTTCATTTACAGGGAAACCCCGATAAAATAACAGACTATACAGGTCAAGAGATAATGAGATAACATATTTAATCTTCCATAAATGAAATATATCCTCAAAACCAGAATGTGCTTGCTAGCAGCTTAATATTACAGAAAGTTCTTGAAGCTAAAAATAAGTGTGTCTGGACAGTAATCCAAATATATGCCAGTGTTCTTGGCCTTTTTCACAAAGACACTAAAAAGGCATATTTTTCTCTTGATTAGAAACAATTATATAAAATATGTATATGATGTATTGTTGGAGCTGTTACAAAGAAAGGAGGTACATAGGAGCAAAGCTGTATTGGATAAAATAAATGATTCCAGAATCCATGAGAACCAATAAGAGAAAGAAATGAAAATAAGGTTAATATAGGAAACTATAAATACATTACTTTTTTTTAAAAGTCATACAAGTATATCAATGCCAAGTAGCTGTTCGATTTGTAATATGTAAACAATACAACCACTAAGGAAACAAAATATGGTGTAAAAATTCATTACTAAAATTAAAATTGAACATTAAAAAAAACTTAATGCAAAAAGAATAAAGGAATGTAAAACCAGTTATATCAACATTAAAGTGAATGAACTGAATAGTCAAAAGGTGGAGATTGTCAGACTAGAAATGAGATCCAACTGTATCCTGTTTATAGGAGATGTGTTAGATTCAAAAATACAAGCTAGGCATGGTGGAATCCCAGTACTTGGGAGGCTGAGGCAGGAGGATCACAAGTTCAAAGCAGCAACAGTGAGGCACTAAGCAACTCAGATCCTGTCTCTAAAAAATAGGGCTGGGGATGTGAATCAGTGGTTGAGTGCCATAGTTCAATCCCCAGTACCCCCACCCCTCAAATAATACAAGCTGGGTGCAGTGGCACATGCCTGAAATCCCAGCAATCTCTGGGAGGCTGAAGCAGGATCTCAAGTTCAAGCCAACCTCAGCAACTTAGCAAGACCCTCAAAAAAAGGCTGGAGGATAGCTCAGTGCTAAAGTGATTCTCCCACAAACACATATATATTTGAAGTAAACTGAAAAGACAGATTTAGCAGACTACAACTACACAAGTATCACACTATAAAAACAAAAAAAAAAAGCTGTTAAAGAGGGATATGGGATATTTCATAATAAAAAGATCAATCCATCAGGAAGTTATGCTAGGAAGTAGTACACTATTAACGTGTGTGCTTGTTTACTAAGTTACATGAACCAAGGTTAGGGGTGTAGTTCAGTGGTAGAGTGCTTGCCTAGCATATGAAAGGCCCTCAGTTCAATCTCTGGTATCACAAAACAACGAAAACCCAGAAATGAAGGGGAAAATATAAAATTTCAACAATATTTGGAGATTTAAATTTACTTTCAATATGGATAAAAGATGACTGAGGCAGAAGCTCAAAAAAGAAATAGGTCTAGTTGTTTCATAGTGCTAAAGTCTAACGACATTCTGCTCCAAAAGAAATTCTCCAAGAAGGACCATATACAAGGCTATAAAACCTTGATATATTTAAAAGGACTGAAATAATACAATGTTTTCTTTTTCAGCCAAAGTGAAATGAAACTAGAAGTCAGTAAAGAAATTCAGGAAAAATGTAGAAATTAACATATTCCTAGATAACAAATAAGTCAAAAAGAAACCAAAAGGGAAATTCAAAAATACTTAGAGATAAATATGCAGTGTATGTTATAACTGTTAATGCCTACATTATAAAAGGATGTTAAGATATTAGAAATATCTTTACAAAGTCCTTGAAAAAAGTCCATCTGAAGATACTATCCTTAGCAATAAGGACAAACTACTAGTAAACATAAAAATTATCAACGAGACCAAAAAGGACTTAACATTGGCATGCAAGGCTGGTCTAACATAAGAAAATCAGTGGATTAGAGTAAGTAAAACAAAATCAGAAAAAAAAAAGACTAACACCTTTTATGATAAAACAGTCAACAAACTAGGAACATAAAGGGAGCTTCCTCAATCTGATAAAAGGCATCCAAGAAAATAATGAAAGTCAGACTTCATAGTTGAGTATCTAAATTTTTTTTAACTAAAATTAGGAAAAGACAAGATTTCTGCTTTCAACTTTTGTATTTAACATTGTAGGTTTTAGCCAAGATAGTTGGGAAGGGTAGCTGGGATAAAGGAAATAAAAAGTATCTAATTTGGACAAGAAATCAAATTATACATGAAAAAGTCTAAGGAATCAATTAAAATCTATTAGAACTAATAAGTTCAGCTACGTTCCTAGATATTAGACCAATATACAAAAATCAGTTTTTTCTACACACTTGCAGAGAACATACCAAAAATGAAAGTTACATTTACAATAGCATCAAAAAGGATATATAGGAATGAATAGAACAAAAGAGCAAAAGTCATACTTTTCAAAGTGTAATACATTGTTGAAAGACCATTTTAAAAAGATCTAAATAAATGTTAAAAGCATGCCATATTCAAGGATCAAATGACTTAAGATGGCAAAACTCCCTAAACCAAAATACAGATTCGGTGTAACCGATCAAAATCTCAGATGACTGTTAAATTGACAACTTGATTCTAAAATTCACATGGAATTTTCAAGAGACTAACACAACCAAAATAATTGAAAATAAAAGTAGGAGGACTTGCATTTCCCAGTAAAACTTATAAAAAAGCAACAGTCATCAGAGTATGGTACTACATAAGGACAGATAGAGATGGATAGAATAGAACTAATTGTGCAGAAATAAGCCTAAATGTCTGTGTGTGTCTGATCAACCACAAAGGTGCCAAGATTATTCAATGGGGAAAAATAGTCATTTTAATAATGGGGTTGGAGTAGCTGGAAAGCCACAAAAGAATGAAGCTGGACTTTTATTTCATAGCATATACAAAAATTACTCAGAAGCAAAAATAAAATGACATTGGTTCTCAAGATTTGACAATGGAGTCAGACATGAAAACAAAAAAAATAGGTATCTGAACTTCATCAAAATTAAAAACTTTTGTAAAAGCTTCAAATGACACTATCAAGTAAGTGAAAAGATACACTGGACTGGAAGGGAAGCTTAGTAGCAGAGCCCTTGCCAAGCATGTTTGAGGCACCAGGTTCAATCATCAATCACCCAAAAGAAAAGAAAAAATAACAGAGAACAGGAGAAAATAAATAATCCAATTTTTAAAATGAGCAAAGGATTTAAATAGGTACTTCTCCAAACAAGATACACAAATGTCCAATGAGCAAATTACAAGCTGTTTATCATCAGTCAGGAATTCAAAACCATAAAAAGTCCTTCATACCTACTGGAAAGGCTGGAATCAAAATTCATATGGAAAGGCCAACAGGGTACAATGAAAGATGGTCAACATCATTGAACAAATACAATTCAAAACCACAGTGAGATAACACTCAATACCCCAAACTAAGAATTATATCTATGTAAAATAAGGTGGCAAGGATATAGAGAAACTAGAACTCTCTTGCATTACTAGGAGCAATGTAAAATGATGATTCCTCAAAATGTTAAACAGAATTACCATATGACCCTGAAATTCCACTTTTATGTATAAACTCTTAAAAAATTGAAAACAGCCAAGTGTGGTGGCACACACCTGTAATCCCAGTAACTCCAGACTGAGACAGGAGGATTGCAAGTTCAAAGCCAGCCTCAGCAACTTAGACATTATCCCAAGATAAAAAAAATTTAAATAAAAATTGAAAATAGGCACTCAAACAAGTACACAAATATTCACAATAGCACTATTTATAATAGCCAAGGGTTGGAAAGAGCCCAAATGTATCTCTATGAATGAATGGATAAATTCTAATGTAACCACACAATGGACGCTATTTCAGCTATAACAAGGAATAGAGTACTGATACAAGGATATACTTTGGAAACATTATCCCAAATGAAAGAAGCAATACACAAAAGGTCAATGTTTTGGGTTTTTTTTTTTTTTTTAAGTTGTATATGGACTCAGTGCCTTTATTTGGTTTTATGTGGTGCTAGGATTGAAACTCACATTTACGAGGCAAGTATTCTACCACTAAGCCACAACTCCATTGTTATACCATTCCATTGATATGAAATATCAAAAAGCCACTGAATAGTAAATACTAAAAGCCACTAAACTCTTTAAGTTAAAATGGTTAAGTATATGTAATGTGAATTTCAACTCAATAAATTAAAAATATTTTTTAAAAACAAAGATAAAAGGTATTGTGGGGCTGGGCTTATAGCTCAGTGGTAGAATACTTGCCTAGTATGTGTGAGGCACTGGATTCAATCCTTGCCATCATATAAAAATAAATAAAATAAAGGTACTGTGTCCATCTACAACTAAAAACATTAATTTAAATAAAGTATTATTGGCCAGGCATAAGGTCCTAAGTAACTCAGTGAGATCCTATCTCTAAATAAAATTAAAAAAACAGTGCTGGAGATGTAGATCAGTGGTCGAGTGCCCCTGACTTCCATCCCTGGAAAGGATGGGAAAAAAAAAGTATTGTTATATTATGGGGCTGGGGATATAGCTCAGTTGGTAGAGTGCTTGCCTCATATATGCACAAGGCCCTGGGTTCAATCCCAAGCGATTTAGAAATTAAGGCTCCTCAGACTGCTGGTGGTAAAATGGTACAGTACATTAGAAAACAGTCTGGCCGCTGAGGCTGTAGCTCAGTGGTAGTGCAGTTGTCTGGAATGCGTGAGGCACTGGGTTTGATCCTCAGCACCACATATAAGTAAATGTTTGGAGAAATGACATAACATCTTTGCCCTTGCCTTTTTAGCCTTGAATGGCACTCACCTTTGCCATCACATAAATGGCACACATTAATAACTGGTCCAGATGTCTGTCCATCATAAGTTCTGTACACTGAATTATGGAGAATTCAAAGCAGGTCCAAATTTTTTTCCTCAGTTCATCTGAAATATCTAGTTTAGCACAAAGATCCCGAAGGCGGACACCTGCTAAGTGGTATACCTAATAAATAAATAAGAATATTTAAAAATTTGTTTAACACTTATATATCCCCAGCTCATGTTCTGGTTAAGGTATACATAAAAAATTACCTTTCTAAAGAAAAGCGATAATGAGCTGGTCTTCCTAGGTCTAACATTGCTGCTCGTTAAAGACTGGCCTTGTTTCTGCTGTTGTCCACCGGGGGAAATCTGTTGGATGGCCACTTGACCAGGGACTTGCAAAGTTGTTCCTGTCACCTGTTGAGAGCTCAGACTTCCAGTGAGGGCCTGAGCACTGAGGGGCTGAATGGAGCCAGTCACAGCCTGTGCCTGCCCCCCAACATTGACTTGGACTGGGAAGAATGTTATCCCTCCATTTTCATTGGCAATACCTACACCAGTTTGTTACAACATGGGAAAAAAAGACAAGAAGAAAATATGAGGTTCTCTTGGCAGAGGTTTCCTTTTTTCTCTTTCCTCCTAAAGTTCCTCTCCCCATCACTTCTCTATTCCAGACATTACTCCTCTAGCCAAACCTCAAGTAACTTTCCAATAAATGCCAGAGAACTCAATATCCAACTCTTCCTTACCTTGTACAGGAATAGTCACTGTCTGTCCATTGTTGGCCGTGACAGTGGCAGTTGCCATGGTGACTAAAGTCTGTCCAGGAACTGGTGTGACAGAAACAGCCTCCCCAGATACATTCTGTACCGGTACAGCATTGACTAGGGGCTGTGAGGGAATGCGCCCAGGTGTCCCTCCATCAGAGGGGCTGTCATTCTCAGGAAACAGCCGCCTTCTAGTAGTACTGGCTGTTGGGGAGCTGTACCTATCATATAATGAAGTTGGAGATGTCATGCCTAGGTCAAAACAAATCAAATAAACCATTTAACATGAGACAAATCAACTTCCATCGAAGCTCTTGTGTTCAAAATAACTACAGTATTTCAAATAATTAAAAACTTAAAAAGCAAATAAAACTTACAGAAGTCATAGTGTACCTACAGTCAACTAATAAAAAATTTAGGTCAACACTACTGAAAGCAAAATTTTATGAAGAAATGTTTCTGTATTTTTCTCACTGTGCTGCCGTCTCTATTCCACTTTCCACTAAAACTAGGCTTTGTCTTCTACTACAAAGACTCCATGATACAGAGGAAAGTTAAGAAATTACTATTTTTCTATACTTTTTTTTGAGAGAGAGAATTTTTTAATTTTTTTTTTTTTTTTAGTTTTCAGTAGACACAACATCTTTATTTTATTTGTATGTGGTGCTGAGGATCGAACCCAGCGCCCACGTATGCCAGGCAAGCAAGTTACCGCTTGAGCCACATCCCCAGCCCATACTGAAATTCTAACATCTGTGCACAGTGTGCTTTCACTGCAAAGCCATTACTTGATAAGGGGAACATGAT
The DNA here is from genome assembly GCF_001458135.2 of Marmota marmota marmota. Lineage (NCBI taxonomy): Eukaryota > Metazoa > Chordata > Mammalia > Rodentia > Sciuridae > Marmota > Marmota marmota. The sequence continues at coordinate 24,364,046 of NW_026000221.1, forward strand.
GGTAGTATCACATCTGACAGCATTTTCCAGTTGTGTATGAATTTTCACCTTAGTATTTTTCTACATAAACAGAATCACTGAATCTCAATATTATGCTCTTCAGCAAGGTGGACATTCATGGTTTAGATTCAACTAAGCTTAGAATTGTCCCCCCTCCCCGGCATACTAGGGATTGAACTGAGGTTATGCCTAGCCCTTTTATTTTGAGACAGTCTCAGGTAAGTTGCTGAGGCTGTCTATAAACCTGTGATCCTCCTACCTCTCAACCTCCCAAGTTACTGGAATTATAGGTTATGAGCCACCAAGTCCAGCAATACTTTTCTTTTTTAAAAAAAACAGCTATACTGAGATATGGGTCACATGCCATACATTTCACCCATTTAAGTTGTGTAAACCAATGGGTTATGGTATATTATTAATCTTTCTAAATTGTAGTAATATATGTAACATAAAATTAGCCACTTTAAAAAACCATTCTTAAGTGTACAACTCAGTAGCATTAAGTACATCTACAACATTGTACGATCATTAACACTATTTCCAAAACTTTTCATTACTTCAAAAACACTAAAAATAAACTAAGCTGTAATGATTAAATATTCAAACCAATGTTTATTTCTAAGAAGGAAGCAATCCTTTCCCTCTTCCATGTCCACCTGTAAAAACTGTATATCAGAAGGTTTTTAAATTTAAAAATATATGTAGGAAGATCATGAGGGTTTACAGGAGTAAGTGCGGAGAGACTGTGCCTTAACTTTACCTGATGATACAAAAATAAACTTACTAGGTCTGCATTTGGTACAAAACTACAGAATCAGCAAGAATGTGTGAAATATTTTTTTTTTTAACACTGAGAAAAATGGACAACTGATAAGTTAAAGGAAAATGAAGTTTAATGTCAAATCCCAATCCATAGATTAGGGAAGGAAAAACTATAGAAACATGAGAAAGAATAGGTGTTAAGATTCATAGATATATTCGAGTTGATAATAAGCAGGAAAATGGTTAAGCCACTGTGAATCCTCTTCAAGTTTTCATATTGATCATACATATTTATTGACTGCACTGACTAGAGTGATTCTTGACTTTAAAACTGATCCTCCTAAAATGAGCACAGTGGCACACACCTGTAATCTCAGGAAGCTGAGGCAGGAGAACTGCAAGTTCAAGGCCAGCCTGGGAAACTTAGCAATACTCTGACTCAAAACAAAATTTAAAAAAGGGCTAGGAATGTAGCTTAGTGGGAGAGAATTTGCCTACCATGAGTGAGGCCCTGGGTTCAATCGCCAGTACTGCAAAATACAAACTGATCCTTCTACAGCCAGGACTTATCAAACTGATCTAGAACAAGAATATTTGAATGGCATTCAACCATACACAACTTGCTTAATTTACAAAACTGTTTTTTAAATAGTAGTTGTGGGATCAGGAGTGTGGCTCAGTGGTAGAGCACGTGCTTAGCACGTGCAAGGCCCTCGGTTTAATCCCCAGCACCAAAAGAAAAAGTAGTGTTATCTCCTACATCCAAATTTATTTTTGTGATAAATTTTTTATCTGCTCTTTTTAAGATACACTCGACAGTAGAATGTATTTTGACATATTATACATACACAGTGTTTAATTTATTCTAATTAGGATCCCATTCTTGTGGTTGAACATGTTGTAGAATTACACTGGTCATGTATTCCTATATGAACACAGGAAAGTTATGTCTGCTTCATTCTACTGTATTTCCTATTCCCATCTCTACTCCCTTCCCTTCATTCCCTTTTGTCTAATTCAATGAACTTATATTCTTCCTTCCTCCCCCTTTATTGTGTATTAGCATCTGCATATCAGAGAGAACCTTCAACCTTTGGTTTTTTGGGATTGGCTTATTAAACTTAGCATATGTCGGGCTCCATTTCCATCCATTTACTGGCAAATGCCATAATTTCATTCTTCTTTATGGCTGAGTAATATGCCATTGTGTATATGCCACATTTTCTTTATCTACTCTTCTGTTTAAGGGCATCTTGGTTGGTTACATAACTTAGTTATTGTGAACTGAGCTTCTATAAACATTCACGTGGCTACATCACTGTAATATGCTGATTTTAAGTCCTTTGGATATATACTGAAGAGTGGTAATAACTAAATCAAATGGTGGTTCCATTCCAAGTTTTCTGAGGAAACTCCATACTGCTTTCCAGAGTAGTTGTACCAATATGCAGTCCCACCAACAATCTATGAGTATACCTTTTCCCCTGCAACCTTGCCAACATTTATTTTTACTTGTATTCTTTATAATTACTATTCTGACTGGAGTGAGATGAAATCGCTAATTGCTGGTGATGTTGAACATTTTTTCAGATATTTTTTAACCATTCATATTACTCTTCTGTAAAGTATCTGTTCAGTTCCTTTGCCCATTTATTGATTGGGTTATTTGAGGGTTTTGGTGTTAGGATTTTTTTGAGTTCTTTGTACATCTTGGAGATTAATGCTCTGAGGTATAAGGTGCAAAGATTTTCTCCCATTCTATTGGCTCTCTGTTCATGTTCTTGATGGTTTCCTTTGCTGTGAAGAGCTTCTTAGTTTGATACCATCCCATTTATTCTTGATTTTACTTCTTGTGCTTTAGAAGTCTCCTTGAGGAAGTCAGTTCCTAAAATGACACGATGGACAGTTGGGCCTACATTTCTTCTAGTAGGCACAGGGTCTCTGGTCTAAATGCTTAGTTCCTTGAACCACTTTAAGTTGAGTTTTGTGCAGGGTGAGAGATAGGGGTTCAGTTTCATTTGGCTACATATGGATTTCCAGTTTTCCCAGTACCACTTGTTGAAGAGGCTATCTTTCCTCCAATGTATGTTTATGGCACCTTTGTCTAGTATGAGATAACTCTATGTGGGTTTGTCTCTGAGGATTCTATTCTGTTCCATTGGTCTTCATGTCTTTTTGGTGCCAATACCATGTTGTTTTTGTGACTATAACTCTGTAGTGTAACTTATGGTCTGGTATTGTGATGCCCCCTGCTTCACTCTTCTTGCTAGGGATTGCTTTGGCTATTCTGGGCCTCTTATTTTTCCAAATGAATTTCACAGCTGCTTTTTCTAAACCTATGAAGAATGTCATTGAAATTTTCACAGGAATTGCATTAAATCTGTATAGCATTTTTGGTAATATGGCCATTTTGGCAATATTAATTCTGCCTAACCAAGAACCTTGGGAGATCTTTCCATCTTCTAAGGTCTTCAATTTCTTTCTATAGTGTTCTGTAGTTCATATTGAGGATGTCTTTCACCTCTTTTGTTAGATTGGGTCCCAAGTATTTTAGTTTTTTTGAGACTATTGTGACTGGGATAGTTTTCCAAATTTCTCTTTCAGTTGATTCATCATTGGTGTACAGGAACACAATTGATTTATGGGTGTTAATTTTATATCCTCCTACTTTACTGAATTTATTTCTGAGTTCTAGAAGTTTTCTGGTGGCATTTTTGGGTTTTCTAAATATAGAATCATGTTGTTGGCAAATAGGGTATATTTAAATTTTGCACCTAGTAGATCTAAGAAGCTGATTAAAATATAAACCAGATGCATAGCAAACCTGCTCTTTTCTGTACTTCTTGGACCAGCACTGCTGTCATCTTAATTCAGGTAGCACAGCTCAACTGATAAAACTGAACATGTTTAGGCCACCGAGTTCTCTTATCTCACTGGTATTTGTACTAATTGGTTCATGCAGCTCTAACCTTAAGAAGACCTCTACTTCTTCTAATCTTAAAAATAAAACCCATTTCCCTTTTTAAAAAATTATAGACATCACTGGGAATTCTATCACCCAACAAGAATTATTCTTAAAAGTTGGTTTTTCCACTTCTGCCCATTTTTATGCTTTGAGGAAAACATTCACTTTAAAAATAAGGATCACATTAAATATATAGCATCCTATCCTTTTAAAAAGTAACTTGAGGCTTGGGGATAAAACTCAGAAGTAGAGTGCTTGCCTAGCATGTATGAGGCCATGGGTGCTATGCCCAGCACAACAAATAAGAAGATTCTTGTTCTGTCATATATTTTCCTCATTAAATATTCTTTAAAACCATTATTTTTAAGTGATTCATGTGGGACCAAATCACAGATTTTGGTGCAAGGTTCCAAAATATTCCTTCTAACATTTTGAACTTACTTCTTCCGAGCCCTCCTGTATCAGCACGAACTTCACTCACCCTTCTAGGAGTCAAAGGGGAGGCAGTAATACAAATTTCATCTCCTCTTTCCAGGTTCTGAGGTGGCATGACCTATAAATAATTGTTCACACAAAATGGTAATATTTGAAGAAGCATTTTCATTAGAAATACAGTAGCACTCTAAGAAGTAAACTATCTTGGCTCATTAGTTCTTCCACCTTAATAAAATCAGCTTTTTCCATTTTCATACTAAAACTAAAAAGCCTCCCAAACTGAAAATTGGGTATTAAATATGAATCAACCTTTATTACTGATTTGGAGAGTTAGAATGGCAATTATGCTAATGAACAGAAACTTGATCAGGAATCAAGAAAAACAATTGAATTTTAATGTCACTGAAACCTTGGGACAATTTCAAATTATTCCTGGCTCTTGTTAATATTTACAGAGGTAGATATTAATGCCAACTATCAACTTTTCACCCCCTACATGGAAAATACTAAATTTAAATGCTGTTTGGTGAAAGGGTAATGGAATAGGATAGATATTGATGTACTTTTCTTATAAAAAGCTGTTAGGATACTTTCACAAACCTCTTCACATGTAGGAACTCTGTTTTCATTGTCTCTAATTCTATCCCAGAGTGGGGACTCTGGTTTCCATGCCAAATGATCTAAGATCTGTTCTTCAATCTGATTAAGGTGTTTTACCACCTCTCTACAAAGGCCATCTTCTGCTCTAATGAATACTTCTATTACCTGAAATAAAGAAAAAGGCCTTGGTTCATTTAATAATAATAATGATTACTATGATTTTTCACACAAAAAATTTTTACTAAGCATAAAAGTAAAATGGGCACATCTGTTTAAATATTTTTCAATATTTAGACAAATATAAAAAATTACAAATTTAACAAAAGTTTGATTTTGAAACAGTGGTTCTTCCTTTTACTATCTTGTAAATAATAATGTATATATATAAATTATATAAAATATTTTCTACAGTGATATATTTCAAAATGTGTAAATGAAAAAATATCCTTTGTATATTGAGTATGAAAACATTACTGTTAATATTTTATACTAAGAGCCTGGTATGTGCCTCAGCACAAGACCCTGGGTTCAATCCCCAGCATACACACAAAAGAAAAAAACCAAAAAAAAAAATATATCAAAGCCCTTTATACATTTGATATATGACATGATAGAAACTAATTTTGACCATATGCTAAGTTAACATCAAGGAAGACCCTGTTTCAAAATAAAAAAGGGCTGGGGATGTAGCTCAGTGGTAAAGTGTCACTGTGTTCAATCCCTAGTACCAAACAAAAGAAGTACATAGCTAGGAGATTAATGCCTCTCTGTAATGACAGGAAATTATTTATTAATTATTGGTACCAGGAATTGAACCCTGGGTTGCTTAACCACTGAGCCACATCGCCAGCCCTTTATATATTTTATTTTGAGACAGAGTCATACCAGTTGCTCAGGGCCTTGCTAAATTGCTGAGTCTGGCCTTGAGCTTGCAACATTCCTGCCTTAGCTTTCCAAGTCCCTGGGATTACAGGCATGTGCCACCACACCCAGCTAGAGAACTTACTTTTTCAAACTATTCTCAATGTTATTTAACTTTCATAACAACAACAAAAAAAGGGCTGCTATACAAAATTAGCTAGTGATGTGCACATTACTTTTTAAAGCCTTGTAAGACTCCTGAAATCACAGTATTCTAAAAATCCTTTATCAGTTGGGTGTGGTGGTACACACCTGTAATCCTAGCTACTCAGGAGACTGAGGTCAGCATGAACCACTTAGTGAGACCCTATCTCAAATAAAATAAAAAGGTCTGGAGAGTTGTATCAGTAATAGAGTGCTTGCCTAGTACATGCAAAGCACTGGTTCAATTGCCAATACCACAAAACAAACAAAAAGTTGTTAAGGACTAACAACAGGAAGTTCATCTCATCCATGATCATTAATATCATAGTTTAAAAAAAATACCTTATAATAAATATCATGTGCATATTTGAATATATAACAGATCCCATCACTATATACAACTATAGTGCACCAATTAGAAAAAACATGAAAAGAAAAAAATACCTTATAAAAATGATAAAGTGGTACATCAAATATTTCGGTAATGAATGGAAAGTTCCCAGGAGGCTTATAAGAAAAAGTGACAACCTCAAGGCAGCAAGCTAAGAGTGATCTATGGAATGCATCTTGTTCCAGAACACCCTATAAAACAAAGTTAAAAACATTTAGAAACATTAGCCTACTCTAAAAGGACATTTCATACTTAAAATAAAAATACCAGATAAGGTCTTGTTTTCTGAGTTAGTGGAAGTATGTGCTTACTTTCTTACAGAACCTTTCTTAACTCTATAAATAAGCTTTATTTTATCAAAAATATAAAGGAATATATAAGAACTTACAAAAATCTTATATATTATGAAATATGACATCTCTAACCAAAATGCAAATGCACCCTGATGCTTAGATAATGTAAAAAGATATTACAAAACAGTTTTCACAGTAAGAGGGCACTGTCACAAAAAGACAGCTGGAAGGCAGGCAAGAAGGTGACTGGCTTGATGACCATGTGCCAAAAAACATGTTTATTGTAGGGTGACATAATTACAGGTGATTTGCTTTGCTTATTAGTTTCTCAAAATGTATATGAATATTTAGTATTTTTGAATTAAAAAGTTACTCAGCCAACAAGAAAAAATACGGATAAATGAGAATTCATCAAAATTTAAAAATTAAGAATAAATGGGGCTGGGGATATAGCTCAGTTGGTAGAGTGCTTGCCTCACATGCACAAAGCCCTGGGTTCAATCCCCAACACTACCAAAATAAATAAATAAATAAACTGGAGAGCTAGAATTGTGACTCAGTGGTAAAGCACTTGCCTAGCATATGTGAGGCACTGGGTTCAATTCTCAGCACTGCATATAAATAAAAGGTACACTGACAACTAAAAAAATATTAAAAAAAAAAAAAAAAGACTAAATGGAGACTACCAACAGGGTGAAAACAAAACCCACAGAATGGGAGAAAATACTTGCAAATTGGACACCTGGTAAAGGATTAAAATGTAGAATTTTAAAAACAAATCTAGAAAGGATTAACATCTAGAATTAATATCTAGAATTTTAAAAGTTGTTAGGGAAATGCAAATCAAAAGCACCATGAGATATTACTTCATATCCATCAAGATAAATATTTTTCAAAAAATGAAAAATAACAAATGTTTTGAGGATGTGAGAAAGCCAAAACCCTGATGTAGGGGCGGTGAGAATGTAAAGAAAGTGGTAGAGCTGCTATGGCAAACAGTATGGCAGTTCCTGAAAAAGTTAAACAAATAATCACCACATGGAGTTAGGGATGTGGCTCAGTAGTAGAATGCTTGCACAAAAGCCTGGGTTTGATCCCCAGAACTGTCTTCCCCCACCAACTCTGCCCCCCCACCAAAAAAAAAAGAAGGAAAAGAAAAATTACCATGATCTAGCAATTATACTTCTAGGTCTGAAGAACTCAAAAGAACTGTTAGCAGGGACTCAAACAGATGCTTGACAAATACTTTTACACCAATATTAACAGCAGCATTATTCACAGTAGTCAAAAGGTAGAAATGATCCAAATATTCACCATAAAATGAATGGATAAACAAAATGTTTAAACAAAAGGGAAAAATTGTGATATATGCTAGAATGTGGATAAACCCTGAGAAGTGCATTAAGCCAGACTAAGAAGGACAAATATTGTACTTAATTCTATTTAAATGAGATACCTAGCATAGGTAAATAAATTCATAAAAAAAGACAGCCAGAAAACAGACTAAGTAAAGGTTACCAAGGGACAGAGAGAGGGATAAACAGGTGCGTGTGTATATGCATATGTGTGTGTGTATGTGTGTATAAATTGCTGTATGAATTTAAAGGGCTATTTTATGACTTATGACTTTATTTTTTGTAAAGCACATATTGAAGGATATATATAAAACAGCTACAATTTAGAGGCCAATAAATTTATATTCACCAAAGGAACTGATTTAAAAAAAAATCTTTACTGTGGTAAAATATACTTAACAAAACAGCATTTAACCATCTTGAAGTTTACAATTCAGTGATATTAAGTATGGTAACAGTGTTATGTAACCATAACCACCCTCCACCTCCAGAACTCTTTTCATCTTCCTAAATTGTGTCTATTCTGAGATGCCAATCTTATTCCCTAGAGTCATACATCATTTCTTTTTAATGGCTCTTCCTCCTTCCTTACCTTCCTCCCTCTTCTGTCCTTTCTTTCCCTCTTCTCTACCCCACCTTATTTTTTTTTTTTTAATTTTTGAGTAGAGAAGAAGGAAACTGTTTTACTCACAGATAAATCCATGTCTCCCAGTCTTTTTTGTTCCTGCTCAATAACAGATTCTAATACTTTATAGTAAAGCATCTCTGCAAAACGAAAATGTTTGCTGGCAATTTCTGTAGAAATAATTTTAAAAACACAAAAATCAAATACCAAGAAAATAAACAACATGGAAAATGAAGGCCCATCACACTCTCTCCACCCACAAAATAAAATTTAAATACCAAACCCATACTTCAGATACACGCCTTTTCTATAATTGCTTATTCAATTATCCCTAAAATTCCTTATATTCTTCATGGTAACATTCATATTTTTCTAAAATTGCTAACTGAAATTTGCATATAAAAAAATTATAATATCACTGCATTAAGATTCTCACCTTTTTGTTCTGTTTGGAAAAAAAAAATAGTTCTATGATGCTACAGTTTGGATGTTGAATATCCTCTAAATACCCATGTAATAGACTTGGTCCTAAGAGTGGCTCTATGGGAAAGTGGTGGGACCTTTACCAGATGGGGCCTAATTGGAAGTCCTTAAGTCACTGGAGGCACTGGGATCCCCATCTCTTCTTGTCTCTTTCTTGTTGTTTTCTGGCTTATGATATGAGTTTGCCTCACCACATACTCCCTGACATTGTTATCCAGAATCCCCCCAAGAGGCCCAAAACAATGGAGCTACTTGATCATGGAATGGAACCTCCAAAACAGTGAGATGAATAAACCTTTTCTAAGTTAATACTCTCGGGTGTTTTATTTACAGTAATGAGAAGCTGACAGATGCTAAGAGATATGTAATTGGTTTACTATTCCACATACTTGGTTCCAATTTGACATCAACAATTCCCAGGCCAGGGTTGGGCATATGTACCAGTTACAGGTTGGTCATCCCTAACGTGGAAATCCAAAATCCAAAATGATCCAAAATCTGAAACTTTTTGAGCACCAGGATGGAGTCATTTGAAAATTCAACCCTGAACTCATGTCACAGGCAAAACACAGATACACTAAAACTACTGCATTAAAGTATTAGGCTATAAGGTATATATAAAACATGAATAAATTTTGTGTTCAGATTTGTGTCCTATTCCCCAGATATTTCAATTTGTACACCTAATACTCAAAAGTCTGAAAAAAAATCTGAAATGTGAAACACTTCTAGTCCCAAGCATTTCAGAAAAGAGAGTAAGAACAAGGATAGATAAATGGGTTGACTATGTTGAAGAATCACTATAGTTTGTTTAATTTCCAGTTTACAAATGAAAACTAAAGAATTTACCAATAGCCATCAGGCATGGTGATGCACACCTGTTAATCCCTGTGGCTTTGGATGCTGACACAGGAGGATGGAAAGTTCAAAGCCAGCCTCAGCAATTTAGCAAGGCCCTAAGTAACTCAGTGAGACCCTGTCTCAAAACATAAAAAGGGCTGGGAATGCAGCTCAGTGGTTAAACCACACACATGAAAAAGAATTTACCAATAAAAAAAGAACAAAAAATCTAACATAATATAGATACTAGTCTAAAATTTCTTTCAGAGAGGGGCCTAGAAATCACTTGGATAAAAGAAAAAAAAGCCACACTACACCTCTCCATTTAGTCATAAGTCTTTTCATGTTTCTGACTGGATTACCAAGAAAGGACTCCATGTACTTAAATACAATAATAAACCTTACCTTTAGCACAATTACTGAAATCCTCATCTGGCTGGGAATGCTGAGAATATATTTCATACATTTCTTTTAATCTGTTAGCAATAGCCTGGGTTGGATCTCTGGAACATGTCCTAAAAAGTAATAAAAAACTGTCTAATATAAATGTCGTATCAGGTTATGAAAGGATAAAATATTATAACTCTGTAATTTCATTAACATGTAAATGTAAAATCTTTGGACACTATATACTTTCCAAGTTAATTCAGAAGATCCCATGCTTCCTTTACAAAGGTGGCTAGACTACTATTTGGAGTGAAAAAGTACATATGCTATCTTGTGAGGCACTGTACCCTTCACTTTGGTAAACTTAGCAATCTTGGCCCTGGGGCCCAACTAATGCCATGACTGGTCCAAACTCAACTTGCACATCCCCAATAACTGATAACAACCAAAAACTGCCTTCAATTGATTCCCTAGAGAACATAGGTGTTTTTAAGAACACCTGAAAGAAAACAGGAAGAGGTATGTAACCTATACTGCAAACTCACATAAATCATTACTGACATTCTTTTTTTTTTTTTTCACCAAAATGAGGTTTATGTCATTGATTCTTTTTAATTAGAAAGCAATATAAATTAAATTCAGAAGGATTATACAAATACCACCATATGGGCCTTTGTAACCTCTGTGTGTTTATTTTGATCATAAATATATACGTTCACTGTAAAAACATAACAAGCTTGGAAAAAAATTTTTTAAAAAAACAGTTATAATTCTGTTAGAGATAATTACCAAGTATTGTATATAACCAGAATTTTATTTATGACACACACTTACCTTTTTACAAATGCAAAACCTTTGATTTTACCTAGTATTTACTGGTAATATTTAACCCCACTGAGGGTATTTAAGATTAGAGTTGGGAGGCAGTTAACTTTCTTTGTAGGCTGAGTGTTTTAGAGAGCTTTCAAAAGCAACAGTGGTTTTACTCTTGCTCTATGAACACAGAAAGCTTCATCTTATCTGTTCAAATCTGATCCACCTTTCAGAAATTTGTTCTGGTTCATGAAAGGGTTCATGAAGTTCTATGTCAACTCTCATTGACACTGACCACACAACCTCCTTTTCTACAATTGTAAAATAGTTGATAATGAGATTTGGTACCTTATCATACAGGGTTTTGCATTGTTAGTTTACCATTTCCTATATCACATTAGAGAAATATGAGCAAAGATGACCTTCTGCTTATTCATCTTATATTGCTATGTCCTCTGCTGACCAACAAGACTGAGCATACAACTGCTATACAATTATTAAAATGAGGTATAATAGTGAAAAATTGATATAGGAATTGGAAAATGATCAACACCCAATCTTGGAAAGGTAGCCAGAGCTCAAACTAACCTGAGAATCTGTTCCAATTTCTCACTCGGTGCATTCCTGAGGCCCGTCAGCATGGTGTGAAGACGACTCAAGCTATGTGTAGCTGTAGAAATGGGAGTCACACAAGGGCTGTTCTCCTTAATGTACCTCACACCAGTGAGTGGTGTGGAGATTCTAAGTGCTTTAGACTGGTGAAAAAAAATTATTAGGTAAGAAAGACTTTGTTACTTCACAAATAGGAATTTAAGTCAATCAGACCTTATCTTTACAATATCAATAAATTTTAGCAACTCATTTATCACCTTCCTAGAACTTAAATATAACACAACTAAGAGCTGCCATTATCCATGTAAAGATATGTGACAAGACACTATTTATTTTAGCCAACTATATGTTTGTGTCTTAAAAGTTAAAACTTTAAGCCAGGTGAGGTAGCACATGCCTGTAATCACAGTGACTTAGGAGTCTAGGGCAGGAGATTACAAGTTTGAGGCCCACCTTAGCAACTCATGGAAGCCTTAAGCACCTTAGGAAGACCCTGTGTCAAAATAAAAAAAATAAAAAATAAAAAGGGCTGAGGATATGGCTCAGTGTTAAAGTATCCTGAGTTCAATCCCCGAGTACCAAAGGGGAAAAAAAGTTAAAACTTTAAGGTATATCTTCCTATTATCTCTCCTTCAAAACTTGAGCTCAAAGGAAAGATAAGCATTATGTTTTTAAAAATTAAGAATATTATTCTCATGTCTGAGAAACAGAATTTGACAGCTCATATTCACCATCATGTCTGCAAATCTCAAAAGATGGACAAATGAAAGAAAGCTATGGATTAAATCTGGCCCAAGTAAAATCCATCCAAAGCATCAAATCTCCTCCAGAGAGACGATTAAACATTCTCCATAAAGGCAATCTGAGGAAAAGCAATCTTCAATCTTTTTGCCCCTCCACTATCTTTATTTTTAATTTTTTTTTATTGTTGGTTGTTCAAAACATTACATAGTTCTTGATATATCATATTTCACACTTTGATTCAAGTGGGTTATGAGCTCCCATTTTTACCCCATATACAGATTGCAGAATCACATCAGTTACACATCCATTGATTTACATATTGCCATACTAGTGTCTGTTGTGTTCTGCTGCCTTTCCTATCCTCTACTATCCCCCCGCCCCTCCCCTCCCCTCTTCTCTNTTTTTTGATATGTTTTTGTATCCGACCTCCACTATCTTTAGTTATTGGACTCTATCACACTTTTTCTCTCTAGAATAGACAAGTCTTCCCAGAAATGTATTCTTGTATATAATATAAAAAAGATACAACTTAAAGACAAAGAATTTAAGCATAAATACATCTGCAAATAAAGCATCTTTTCTGATTTTTGCATAAACTCTGAAAAATTAAAGTAGTTAAAATAGCTTAATACTATCTTTTTATTATTATTATTATGGAACCCAGGGCCTTGTGCATGCAAAGCAAATAGTCCATCACCGAGCTATAACCCCAGTCCTCAGCAGCATTTTTGATATTTAAAAAAGACAAGCCATATTTCCCTAAGTATTAAATGTACTTACTCTAGAGAGTTTTAAAAACACCTAGCACAATTTTCAACTGGCATCAGAACAAGCTGTTCAATCTCACTTGATACAGAAAAGCTCAGAAATAAATCTATGTGGTTTCTAAACTACCCCATTCAAAATAGTCTCAAAAAAATATAAAATACTTGGGAATCAATCTAATAAAAGTAGTAAAAGACCTCTACAGCAAAAACTACAGAACCTAAAGAAGGAAACTGAAGAAGACCTTAGAAGATGGAAATATCTCCCATGCTCTTGAATAGGCAGTGTCGATATTGTCAAAATGGCCATGAATACCAAAACTATTATACAGAGTTAATGCAATTCCTATTAAAATCCCAATGCCAGGGGCTGGGGTCGTGGCTCAGTGGTAGTGTGCTCGCCTAGCATGCATGAGGCACTGTGTTCGATCCTCAGCACCACATAAATGTAAATTAAAGATATTGTGTCCACCTAAAACTAAAAAATATAAAAAAAATCCCAATGTCATTCTTCATAGAACTCGAAAAAGCAATCATGAAATTCATTTGTTAAAATAAGAGACCCAGAATAGTCAAAGCAATCCTTAGCAAGAAAAGTGAAGGAGGAGGTATCACAATACCACCAGAGACCCTGCACTGAATAGAAGAAAAAGTAGGCCCAAATTTTCAACATGTCAGATTAGGCCCCAACTTCCTTAACAAGTCCTAAAGTGCAAGAAATAAAATCAAGAATTTATTGAATGGGATAGATTCAAACTAAAAAGCTTCTTCTCAGCAAAAAGAGACAATCACTGAGGTGAAGAGACAGCCTACAGTATGGGAGCAAATTTTTACCACACATACATCAGATAGAGCACTAATCTCTAGGATATATAAATAACTCAAAAAACTTACACCGAAAAAAAAAAATCAACCCAATCAATAAATGGGCTAAGGAACTGAACAGACACTTCTCAGAAGAAGATATACAAGCAATCAACAAATATATGCAAAAGGGTTCAACATCTTCAGTAATTAAAGAAATGCAAATCAAAACTAAAATTTCATCTCACCCCAGTCAGAATGGCAGTTATCAAGAATACAAGCAATAATAAGTGTTGGAGAGGATGTGGGGGGAAAAGGTACACTCATACATTGCTGGTGGGACTGCAAATTGGTGCAACTACTTTGGAAAGCAGTGTGGAGATTCCTCAGAGAACTTGGAATGGAATCACCATTTGACCCAGTTATACCACTCCTTGGTCTATATCCAAAGGACTTAATATCAGCATACTATAGTAATATAACCACACCAATGTTTATAGCTGCTAAATTCACATTAGCTAAACTGTGGAACCAACCTAGATGTCCATCAATAGATGAACGGATAAAGAAACTATGATATATATACACAAGGTATAAAACTCAGCATTAAGAGAATAAAATTATGGCATAATTTGTAGGTAAATGGATGGAGTTGGAGAATATTAAGCTAAGCAAAGTAAGCCAATCTCAAAAAACCAAAGGCTGAATGTTTTCTCTGATTAGTGGATACTGATCTATGATGGTGGTGGGGCATGGGAAGAATGGAGGAACTTTGGATTGGGCAAAGGGGAGGGCTGGAAGGGGTTATGAGGATAGGAAAGATGGTAGAATGAGATGGACATCATTACCCTAGGTACATGTATGATTACATGAATGGTGTGTCTCTACACCGTATACAACCAGAGAATTGAAATGTTGGACTCCATTTGTGGTCAATGAATTGAAATGCATTCTGCTGTCATGTATAACTAAGTAGAACAAATTTAAAAATTTTTTAAAAAAGAAAGAAATCTATGTGGTTTCTACATTAAATATGTATGCTTTCTATATGTCTCAGATAGCAGTAGAGCTAGCTGGACATGCCAGCACACACCAGTAATCCACCGACTGAGGAGGCTGAGGCAGGAGGATCAGGAGTTCAAAGCCAGCCTCAGCAAAAGTGAGGCCCTACGCAACTTAGCAAGACCTTGTCCCTTGTCTCATTAAAAAAAAAAAAAAAGACCAGTAGAGCTGAGACCCTTATTTTATTTTGTTTAGAGGAAATTCATCCTATTATTATTTTTTTTAAGTTCATAACATGATCTGGGTAGATGAACTGAATTAACTCTCTGCCTTAGCTCTCTTGAAGCCAACTTCTTTACCGTATATGAACCTGTGCCTGATTTGAGGGAGAAAAATACCCGGTGCACGTAAGAAGTCAACAGCAGCCAGCAACATTTAACCACATTACCCACAGGCAGAATTTTCATAGAGGAAATCAGAATATAACAACCAGTTTCCAGCCTATTCTCTTCAAGGTCAACATGGAGCTATTTGGTAGCACTGTTTTAAGTGTTTAACTTACTTAAAGCTCCCTGTGCATTCTAACCAAGAGGAATTTTTCTTTAACTCAAGTATGATATGAAGTTGATAGTTTAAAAATACTAGGATGTTGCTGGGCACAATGGTACTCTTCTAGTCCTAGCTACTCAGGGAGTGGAGGCAGGAAGATCTCAAGTTCAAGGCCAGCATGGGCAACTTAGCAAGACCTTGATTTAAACTATAAAATAAAAAAATCTGGGGATATAGGTGAGTGGTACAGTACCCTGGCTTCAAATACTGCAGTACTGAAAAAAAAAAAAAAAAAACACATACACACTCACACATACACATATATATACTAGGCTGTTCCTTCTCCAAGTGAAGACTTCCAAAATTTGCAATGCAGCTGTCCTTAAAACTCACACTGCTAAGTAATCTCTCTTCATTCCATAACTTTAAAAGCCATCCACATCCTGATAACTCCAGAAAAAATATGTATATACAAATATACATATGCATGTATGTATACATAACCTTAACCTCTGCTGTGAACTCCAGTGATGAATTTCTGAGCTGCCTACTCAATGACTCTACTAGGATGCCTAAGACATAACTCAGATTTAACATGTTGAACTTTAACTCCTGTTTTTTTTTTTTTTTTTGGTAGTGCAAGGTATGGAACCCAGGGTCTTACACATGCTAGGCAAGTGCTTTGCCTCCGAGCTACATCCCCAGCCTTCCAGCCGTAACCCTAACTTTTGATCCACCCCCAAGATCTGTTCTTCCCTTTCAATAAATGTTAACCATAAATATATTTGGAATGCCTATTATGTGTTGAACACTGCAAACAATAAGGTAACATCCCTCATGAAACTTGTGCTCTAGTACAAGGAGATAGATAACAATTCTTTCTATCAACCTACCCACCTATCTACTTATTTACTGCTAGCAATAAATACTGAAATGACATCAATAGCAGAGTACGGGAGAAAGGAAGTCCTGAGGGTTGGAGGACGCTGGTGGTTATTATTTTACATAGTAATCAAGTTATCAGAGATCAGAATGTAGTGAGGAAGTAAGCCACGTGAACATCTGAAGAAACATGTTTTAGGCAGAGGAAACAGCAAGGCCAAAGGCTTTGAGTAGACAGCATGCATGGCATATCTGAAAAATGAAAAAGGAAGTTAATGTGGCATAGTGGAATGGGTGAGGAGGAAAGAAACAGGAGATGAATTCAGAATGATAACAGGGCCAGGTCACTTAAGACCACACAGGCGTTTGTAAGGACGTTAGCTTTTATATCACTCACCCTATTGTCATTATTTTTCATCTGTCACATCTTAATCCAAAATGTCAATAAATCCTGTGGCATCTCCAAAATGTGACCCAAATACAGCCATCTCTCTCCATCAAAGTATCATCCATGAATTATCACTAGAATAGTGATAATCAACAGCCTCTTAACTGCCTACTTTCACCCTTGCCCCTGACCCCACTTTCCCACAAGACCTTTAAAAAGGCCAATCAGATCACATAGCAGGGGTCACTCCTCAAAAACACCTCTTAAAACCTTTCATTTCCATCAGTGCAAAAGAAAAGTTCCTACAAAGGCCTCCAGAGCCTGCATGATCCCAGCTATCCCTTGCTCCTCCCTCCCTTTACTTCTTATCCCTCTTCCCCTCCCTCACTCCATTCCTTATGCACTAATATTCTCACTGTTCAGAAATGACATGGAGTTTCTACCTCAGAGCCTTGCGCCTGCTATTCTCTTAGCTTCACACTTATTTCTGCAGCTATTTCCATGACTTGCTTCCTCACTTATTTAGGTCTCTGCTAATATTACCTCCTCAAATACTTTTTCTTACCTTATCTATACTACCTCCATCTGCCCATCCATTCTCCCCTACCCCCAATACTTTGTATTACTAATCTATTTAATTTTTCTTCATATAATATAATTCAACATATATTTAACTCTTTGGTTATCTGAGGTCCATCTCCCTACTCTAGCTATAAGCTTCTTTAAAACAACATATTCATGGTTATTTTGTTCAGATATATTTTCCAATGTCCAAGACACAATATGGTATATAAAATACCTTTAGAAATAAAAAAGGCAGATAAGTCTCAAATCTGAAGCAACTCACTTAAAGGGAGGGGAAACTCAGTCTTTATCAGTCTAAGTAATACCACACGATGCTGAAACTCATTTTAATAGAATTTTCTTAAATAATAGAGTTTGTTTCTCCAGTTTCTTTAATGAAGACCCCAATTCAGGTTAATTATTAACATTTTATAAATCCCTACTATGTTCATCACATGCATAGGCTGTATACTATTGGCCCATCTTTTCAAAACCAAAAATTATCAGCATGATACTTTTGTTTTAATTTACAATAAATTCTCTTTTGCTTAGACCTAACTAAAACCTTTCAAAGTTGATGTTAACCAAAAGTAAATTAACAAGATAACTTTTAATTGAGAGAAGTAGGATGGAACTATTTTTTTCATTCAGTAAACAAATAAAACACAGAGAACTACAAAAATAAAATAGAACCCTCAGCTTATCTGCACCCGTATTTTGTACTCTCCTGAGATGACTCCACTCACCTTGTCAAAATGCTGTTGCAAAATGTTTTTCATCTGTACTCTTTCAGCACTCTCTGTTCCTGAACCAGAGTTCAGGCACCTTGAAAGAGTCCCAATTTCCTCTTCAGCATCCTCTCCAAGAAATATTCTTTCATCTAAATTCCCAACAGATAAAACATACTCCTCATAGGCCTTATTGATGGCTTTACTGTATGGAAAAAGAAAAAACAAAATGTTCTCTCTCAAAGAACTGCCATTTCAGTTAATGTTTCAGGCCACTTAATTATTTCATTTTTTATTTACTAAAAGTTCTAATAATTTTTGAAAGTTAAATTTCATTTGAGATCATTGTTTATAAAAACTGAAGAGAATAAAACATAAGATTGCTACACTATGTGCATCCACTGCACAGGGAGTGTATCTCACTGATAGTGTTTTATAGTGTATACCCTGTACCAATCTGCCTGGTAGATGCAACTCCTGGTGAAAAGCTTAGCTATCTTTCCCAGCTGTTATAGGAACCTCTGAAAACCTCAATATTTCCACATTGTCACTTTTCACCCATAAAGTTGCAAAAGCGTGATGTGACTAATCATTCAAAAAACAATTTTCACTAAATTTAAAAACAGAATTTTTATTGCTTCCTATATTCTCTCATAAAACATTTTAAATTCCCAGAGTACAAAACAATAAAAACATTAAACTTTGAGGTTTCCTAAGTACACAATTTAAAATATTAAAACATTTTAACAGATGTACTCACAAACTCTCTCCAAAGTTCCCAGGTTCCAAAAACCCTGTAAGATTTTCTTCTTTTCCCTTGAGGAGCTATGATGAAAGAAGAGATTTTAAATTATTATATGAGTCAGGCACGGTGGCACACTCCTGTAATTCCAGTGGCTCAGGAGGCTGAGACAGGAGAATCACGAATTTAAAGCCAGCCTCAGCAAAGGTGAGGTGCTGAGTAACTCAGTGAAACCCCGTCTCTAAATAAAATATAAAATAGGGCTGGGGATGTGGCTCAGTGGTCGAGCACCCCTGAATTCAATCCCTGGTTCCAAAAATAAGTAGGTAGGTAGATAAATCATCATACGAAATCAAGTCTTTCTCTAGAAAATAATTTCTTGTTATATCTTTTTACTTACAAACCTTTTTCTCATAAAGTTTCCTAATATAGGGCTTCCAGAAATGTTCCTTTATTCCCTTTGCTTCCAAAACAAGACCATCATGTAAGGAACAGAGTTTCTCAATGACACAAGGTGGGTCAGAGGAAGGTTTAAAATCCTTAGTGTGAAAATCTTCACATAGGCCTGTGATGAAAGAAATAATAAAATGAAGATATCAGTACTCAATAAATTAAATTTTAATAAGCCAAAATGCAGAATCTAATCAAGATCTGAATAGCATATGAATGTATAGTTAACAGTGTATATGTTCCTAATTCAACTCTAAAAAAGTATATCACAACTTAAAAGATTTTATTTGGTCATCTATTTGGATATGATTAAAAATTAATTTATTGCTCTAAGACCTAAAAAAAAAAAAAAATACAACTTTGCAAATAAGCTTACATTCAAACAAGAAACACCACTTCAAAAAAAAATTACAGTTCAAGGATTATATACTTAGATTTAATTAGATTATTTATCATATTAATTTAGTTTATTCTTGTTGTAGGCTCAGCACAAGAGCAAAAAAAGAAGTTAAAGAAAAATAAAAGATTAAAAGAAAACAATGGGGGAAGCAACCATTAAAAAAATATAAAAATGAGCTATGGGTATAGTTCTGGGATGGAGCACAGAGGCAGGCCCTGGTTCAATGCCCAGCATGAGGGGTAGGGGGTGAAGGAAAGAAAGGAAAGGAGGGAGGAAGAAGGAAGAGGTAAGGAGAGAAAGAAAGAAAAAAGGGAGTTAAGAAAGAATGAGACGGGCTGGGGTTATGGCTCAGTGGTAGAGCAATTGCCTAGCATGTATGAGGCCATGGGTTCAATCCTCAGCATCACATATAAATAAATAAAATAAAGGTATTCTGTCCACCTACAACTTAAAAAAAAAAAAAAAAAGAAGAAGAAGAATGAGAGAAAGGACAAAAAAGAATGTAGGTTGAGGGACTGGAGTTGTGTGGCTCAGTGGTAGAGCGCTCGCCTAGCATGTGTGAGGCCCTGGGTTCTATCCTCAGCACCACATAAAAATGAAATGAAATAAAGATTGTGTCCACTTACAACTAAGTTGAAAAAAAAAAAAAAAAAAACAAAGAATGTAGGTTGACTATTCCTTTTCCAAAATGCTTGGGAAGTGTTTTAGATTTTGAAATCTTCTGGATTTTAGAAAATCTGCATAGATGTTACCAGACAAGTATCCCTGATCCAAAAAATGTAAAATCTGAAACGCTCCAAAATCTGAATTTACTTTTTATTTTTGTTAGTGCAGGAGATCAAAATCAGGGCCTTGTACATGGTAGGGAAGTGCTGTATCTACCAGCCCTAAATCTGAAACTTTTTGATCATCATGTCTGAACTCAGAAAGTGTCAGATTTCAGATCACTTCAGATTTTGTATTTTCAGATTAGGGATGCTCAACCTATACAAGGAACATCAGGAGCAACTGAAGTAAGTAACTATACTAATTTTAAAAATCTCTGCTCCTGATAGACAAGGTAAAACTGTATCTGTAACCACTCCAAAATTGACAATAACTCTCTAGAATCCTACTATGGTATTATTCAACTAAAAGTAGCTTATATATTAGTTACATAAATACTTTTTAATATATACTTTATAAATTACAATTTGGATTCTGAACTGCGATTTCATAGAAATTATGTAAATTAAAGCACACTAAATGCATTGTCAAAATAATTAGTGGGTTAGGTACTATGGATTGAACCCAGGAGAGCTATATCTCTGAACTATACCCCCCAGCCCTTTTTAAAATTTTATTTTGAGACAGGACCTTACTGAATTACTGAGGCTGGCCTCAAACTTATAATCCTATTAAGTCACTGGAATTATAGGTATGTGCCACTGTGCCTAGCTCATTTTACTTATTTTAGAACCATAACTACTCTTATATAGCAAAAAATTGGAAAGAAGATTCTAACAGTAAATCCTTTTTCACCTCTACAGAGTGTGTGAGGTATAAACCCTTGCCAATGTTGAAAATAATATCAGCTTTAATGTCATCTTTGCTGAGTTTCTTTCTTTTTATAAAACTGTGCAATAAATATATATATTTTAATATTTTTATATGACAAATAACTATACAACATATGATATTTAACATGGGTAATCTTCTGTTACTCTGAATTTCTAAATGCCTTCTCCTTGTTGAGTACATATTTCAGAAACTTCTAAAGTTATCACTTAAAGACCTGAAACTCTGTGATATCTCCAAAATAAAAAATGTAAAGAGAGCTTTGACCCCTGGATATGTCCTGGATAACTATGATGATGGAAGCTTTTTCAAATAGGTCTCTGATGCTGGAAAATCTGTATTATGTATACACCTCTAAGAGTAATAAACATAATGTAGAAATCTGGGTTGCCCAAGAATCTTTTAAATAAACACTTACCTTTAAAATTAGGATTCACTAGTTCTTTACGATTAGAGCACTGAAGGGCATTTCCATAAACTAAGTCCAAAGCACACAGAAGAAGGTGATAAGAATTGACCAAATCATCACTAATCATGGGGAAATTACCTACAGGATTATAGACAGTTATGGAATTAAGTTAGCATCAACTTTACAATATTTAAAAAAATAATTTATTCCTTTATTTTAACGACACTATACAACATCATACAAAGTTGACTCAAGAATTATATTAAGTGTTTTGGGAAGTTCACATTTTGAGACATTACTCATATATTCTAATAAATTTCCTAGTGTTAAATGCAAACAAAAACCTTACTAAAAATGCCATGCATTCATTCAGTATTCATTAAATAAGTACTTACTAAATACTTAGTAGCTAACTAAATCTTAGTATTATCATTAGATTTTGAAATTTCTGAAAAGAATTATAGGCTGAGCATAGTGGCACTTGGGTGAGGTGGCAAATGACTAGCTTCAGCAATTTAGCAAGGCCCTAAGTAACTTAAGGAGACCCTTTTTGAAAATAAATAATAAAAAGGGCTGGCAATATGGCTCAGTGATAAAGCACTCCTGGATTCAACTCCCAGTACCAAAAAGAAAAAGAAAAAAGGAGAATTTATAAATTACCTCAAACTGTAAGAAACAATTTGACTTGGATATTATTTAGAAATTATGACTCATAATCAATTTCTCATGTACATACTTTAAAACCATCAGAACTCCAATATAACATTTTTAATACTTTTCTACATGATAGAAACTTATAGAAATTAATGCGACAGGGACTCAAAGATATTTAAATTACAGAGTTACTATCCAAGGTAACTGTTGGTGCTTGGTAACAAACACATAAGAAACTTAAACCTAAACTACAGAAGTGTGTCCTTCCAGCAGTGCTGCTTAAGTCTAATACTAAAAGCAAATTATAGAGGCTGTTAAATTGTTTTATTATTCTCATAAATTAAGAAATATTTCTAGTAGTTTTTTTTTTTTTTTTTAGCAACTTAAATTCTGTTCCTTTTTTGGTCAAATACTGTCTTTATATGCTTCATATTGATTTTACCTTCTTTTAATATCAGATAAATTCAATGTAAATGCCTAATCTATCTGGAGAACTATTTCCAAACCTCAGCATTTCCATACTTAATACCTACCCAAATGCATGCATGTATACACACTGAGCTTCATTTCAGGTTTTCTCTCCTTTCTCCCAAAGAAAGTTACCACTTACCTCAGCATATCAGGATATATGGTTCTTTTTTTCATACAAATGGAAACATTCAACAATTCAACTTAAATGAATTAAAAAGAAAAAAATCTTCTGGTGTCATATGGCAAATGATCATTAATGAATTAAATTCTATACTGATATATCCAAATGAACTTTCTTGGCTTTACAGAGTTTTAATATTAGACTTAATTCCTCATATATAAAACAGGAAGTGGCATATACTGGTTTCAAGCTACAAAGCCCATCACACTGACAAGTCTAAACTTGCCACTCACATGTACTTGCCACAGGAAGAAAAAACACTAGTACTGTAATTTATGACAAAAAGCTGAAATGCCCCTGAAGATCATCTTCTAATTTAAATTCTAGGTCTATTTCAATGTGACATACTTTCTATTCCATACCCTGACCTTATAAATAAATCTCACCTTGTGAGATACTTTATATTTCAATCAAGAAAGATAACAGCTAGTTGGAAAGCTGTTTAACCCATAGACTTGGCTAATTTATCAAGAATGAGAAGATTTGAGATTTCCTATAAAATAGGAAGTGGTACCAATTGGTTTTCTGACCACAAAGCTCTTTGTGTGACGAGCCCAAACTGGCCACTGGTGTGTACTTAACCATATGAAGTCAACAAAGATAGCAAGCAAAAAGTTACTTAGTTCAGGAATGAGAGAGTCTGGGATACTCATATGCTGCGGAAAAAGTCATCAGGAAAAGTGTCTATAGAGGCCATCATCCTACCAAATAAATCAAGAACCGAAGAAAACTAATTAAGCTGATTTCTGAGTAAAGATTCTCCTGCATCATAAAAGATCATAGTGCGGGTGGGGTGCACACCTGTAATCCCAGCTACTTGGGAGGCTGAGGCAGGAAAATTGTGAATTCAAGGACAGCCTGGGCAATATAGCCAGACTTTGTCTCAAAAAACAAAAACAAACAAAAAACCCTAAACAAAAACAAACAACAATAACAACAACAACAAACCCACAGTGGTGGATTATAAAAGGACAAAGCTTTGGATCAAGTTGTTATAGACTGAATTAATAAGATTCAAACACTGAGTTATTTGAAGTGACAAAAAATACACCACTTCAGTTGATCAAGTGAGGGCAACAAATATTTTTTAATAGTTTTTATGGTACCAAATACATTTATTCCTAAGTACAAACAAAACAGATAAAACTCCTGAAAATCAGACATACCTTCCCAATACAATCATCTGAAAAGATTACTATCATATATAATATCAGCCCCACAAGCTAAAACTTGTTGCAGCTATTATAAAAATGGTTTATAGACTCCTAACCCTTTATTTCACACCACAGATCATGTCACCTTTATCCTACTACAGAAAGCTGCCAGACTGATGTACAGCATATCGTTCACATTTGACAGAAGACAGACTTCTTTTGTATCAAGCACACAGCTCAAGGAAGTAAGGATATCTGTCACCTAACTAGAGAAGACCAGCTATAGCCAAACAAACCACATCTAGAGACAAATAGCATGACACATCCTTGCTAGAAGCTTTCATATTCAGCATGAAATCAAGAGCCAGGAGGTCTGGGTTCAAATTCTAGCTCTGTTCCTAATACCTAGTCTCTGGGCCTCAGTTGCCTAATTTTAAAGTGAGTAAATTGAGATACCTGATCTAATAATGAGGATCTCTTCTACAAAATCTCCCCTTATCCATGGTTTCACTGTCTGCAATTTGAGATATTAAGTCAACAGTCTGAAAATATTAAATAGAAAAGTTCCAGAAATAAACACTTTGTAAGTTTTAAATTGTGCACTGTTCTGAATAGTAAAATGAAATCTGTTTTGCTGTTCACTGCTCCACCCAGTGTATCCATGCGGTACACACTATCCATCCACTAGTAGTCTTCTTGGTTATCAGATCCATTGTCACAGTATAGCAGTTTTTCGTTCACCCTCATTTTACTTAATAATAACCTCAAAGAGCAAAAGTAGTAATGCCAGCAACCTAGATATGCCCCAGAGAAGCCCTAAAGTGCTACCTTTAAGTAAAAAAGTGACAGTTCTTGACTTATTAAGGAAAAAAAAATTGTATGCTGAAGTTGCTAAGATCTAAAGTACAATAGATATTTTGAGAGAGACCACATTCACATAACTCTTATATTCTATAATTGTTTTAATTTATTATGTTATTATTGTTAATCTCTTATGATACCTAATTTACAAATTAGACTTTATGTTGGTATGTATAAAAAAAGAACATGTAGGGAAGGGGCAGGGGGTTAGCAATGATAATGGAATGTGATGGACATCATTATCCAAAGTACATGTATGAAGACATGAATTGGTGTGAAAATACTTTTATATAAAATTGTTTTTCTATATGTGTAGTAAGAATTGTGATGCATTCCACTCTAATGTATTTAAAAAAATAAAAGCAATTTAAAAAAAGAACATGAGATACAGAACCATGTGTGAGTTCAAGAATCCACTTAGAGGTCTTAGAATGTATTCTCCACAGATAAAGGGGAATTACTTTATCTGTGAAAATCCTTCCAGTTCTATGATACTTTGTTTTTAACTTTATATTTTATTAGGCTATCTTACAGGCAAAGATATGCCACATAATATAAAAAAAGCTATGTAACTAACCAGTTATATTTTCTTTTTTTTCCTTTAGATATCTAAGAATATTTCCTAAGTAGAAATACAGAAGACTAAACATAATTCAGTGAATGCAGATCTTGAATAAGTGAAATGGGGTGATAAGAAAGGGAGAGAAAATAAACCTAACATAACATTTGGTTAAGTATATTTAGCTGATTAAGATGAAGATAATAACTTGAACTACTCTAGGCTGGTCAGTCCCACTCAGCTGAATGACATGTCAAGAAAAATACAGTTCATAATAGAAAGTGTTTTCAGTTTTAAATTCAGAAGAACAGCTTTGGGTCCAAAAGATGTTGAGTAAGGACAAAATTAAAGGATTCTCCATTTCATAAGAGAAGATTTGGATGGTGTAAAGAATTACAAAAGACCCTTTTTTAAAAAAAAAGGTGGTACAAAAAGAATCTGGGATTCAAATCCTTAAGAAAATTTTCAGTGAGGATCTGTTCTTCCTAAGAAATATTACAGGTTGATAAAATTAATACCTGAAAATTTAAATAAGCTACTTAATATGTAAATAAATATTACTCTTTTCTTACCTTTTGCATATATAAAAAGCACCCAACAAAAATGGAAAATTTCAGACACGGTACAGGGCTGTCGCCTTTGGGGGAGGAAAAAAAGGTCATGAGACAACATAAGAATTAGAAAAAGACATCCCAAATGACTACAAATTAGGTGTGAAACAAAACCCACAGTTAGAGGAGCGATAATACCAGATTCAGCTTCACAGGGAAAATGTGTAAGAAATTCTACCCCCAACCAAACACTGTGAGGAAATAACTGGGAGCCAAGGAAAGAGCTCATCTCAGAAAGAAAAATATCTGAAAAAATGTTTAAAGTTTTGAGGTCAAGATACAGGACTAGGATTGTGGCTCAGTGGCAGAGCGTTTGCCTAGCACATACGAGGCCTTGGGTTCGATCCTCAGTACCACATAATAAAATAAAGTTATTGTGTCCAAATACAACTCAAAAATAAAATAAAATAAAATATTTTAAAAAAAGATACATAGGGTAGAAAATAAAATGAAAAACAGTAATTATCTTTATAACATTATCATAGCTAATGCTGCTTTAAGACTCCTACAGGAGGTCACCTATCCTCTGCCCCCCCACTCTCATAGCTGAGAATACGTCTCTCTAAAAATATTCCCAACTACATCAAATCATAAACAGATCTTGTTAAGGTAAATTCTGGCCTTCCTACAAGCCCTTACACTTCCATTCATTGAGAGTACCTGTTATATTTTGCCAAGTTGTCTGATCAGATCTGCTTTAAATCTGGCTTTCCTACAAAAACCTCTGCCAATGTTTAGACAAGATATCTATGATCTCTACATCCCAAAAGCCTTATTATAACAGGGTGTCAAGAAGAGCAAAATACCCTGAAGATGATCAGGAGATTGGGTTTAGTTCTAGTACCACCATTAGCTGGGTACATTTCTCTCCCTGGGCATTAGTCCTCCATCTGTCAAAAGTTTATTCTACTTGGATATAATACTGTGTACTTAATTTAGCAATTCCATGACAAGAATTAAAAGTCAGTGATCTGCTTTTAAAAGTAGCTTCCCTACCACAGCACATGATAAATTATTTCTAGCTTTGATTGCCCATCAAGATAAAATTCAAAATTTTTAGTTTAATATTCGAGCCGCTCTAAATTCTGGATTTGTAACTTAAAAACCCAGAAAAAAATTTGACTAACCTACTTGCTGCCAAATTTCCTCTTGCTTTGCTGCTTCTGTCTATTGTTTTTCCTCCACATAGAAGGCTATGCATTTTCTCCAAATTTACCTGTCAAAATCCTGCCCATCCTTTAAGACCTATTTCTATTTAGTCCATTCCTTACCCGACTCACTCATCCAGATTTATTTTTTGCTTCAGGAATCCTATATTCTACTATCTATTGCATTCTGGTGACTTTTGTAATAAGATGTATCACACAAACGGGAGTCTTTTTATCTGCCTCCTCACCTTGACAAAACTGTAAATGCTCAAAAGACAGAAACTATGGGATTTTGTTTGTGAATATCTGTGTCCTACATAAAACCTAACAAAGTACTTCCTTTAGGTAAGTGTTCAATAAATACTCGATGACAAACTTTCAAATTATAATGTGTGTGAGATGTAGCATACAGTCATAGTGAAGCACAGGGATTCTGCAATCAGACTACCTTAGTTTCAATAGTAACTTCACACTCATCAATTGTGTGAACTTGGCCAAATTACCTCCCAGAGGCTTATTTTCCCCATTTGTAACAATAATATCAACCTCATAAGATTGTCATGAAGATTAACTGAATGATATCTGTTTATGTTTTAGAAGAGTCCCTGCCCCCATAATAAATGCTCAGTAAGTGCTGTACATTGTTAGTATTATTGTAAGCAGAAAATGATAATAAAAAGTATAGAGTGCTATAGGACTGGGGGAGGGTAGAGTACCTTAGTAGAGCCTGGGCAAGGTCCTGGGTTCAGTACCCAGCACCAGAAAAAAAAAAAAAGTGATATAAAAATTTTTAATAACCAAACAAGGTGGTACAATCCTATATTCCCATTTACTCAGGAGGCTGAGGCAGGAGGATCACAGGTTCAAGGTCAGCCTGGGCAACTTGGTGAGACTCTGACTCAAACAGAAAATAAGGGCTGGGATATAGCTCAATTGGTAGAGTGCTTGTCTTGCATGCACAAAGACATGGGTTCAATCCCCAGCATCACACTCTCACTCACTCACACACACACACAAATAGAAAATAAAAGGGCAGGGGATGTAGCTCAGTGGTAGAATGCTCCTGGCTTCAATTGTGGTACCCCAAACACAAAATTTAAATTAATTTTATAGTTTTCTTTTCTTTCTTTTTTTTGTGATACTGGGGATTGGGTCCAGGAGTACTCTACGACAGAGTACTTTTTACTTCTTTATTTTGAGACAGGGTCTCACTAAATTTCCAAGACTAGGCTTGAGTATGTAATCCTCCAGTCTCAGCCTCCAGAGCGTCTGAGATTACAGGCAGGCACCACAGTGCCAGCTATAATTTTCTTTCTTTTTTTTTTTTTTATAATTTTCTTAAATAGAAATAGGTAGTATATATATCCTAATAAATATCAAAACAAGTGTAATATAAAATCAGTTTCTAGACACTCCAAAGAAAAAAGATATTCTATATCTTTCTATAAATAATCACACTTGCCTTGCTGAAACACAAAATAAAACTTGTATCCAGGGTTGTGGCACAGCAGTACAGCGCTCGCCTAGCACAGACAAGGCCCTGGGTTTGATCCTCAGCACCACATAAAAATAAAAAAATTAATTTTTAAAAAATTGTATCCAAAGTTTAAAATACTTAATTTGCAAATAGTCAAACTCCCAACTTCAAACAAACTAGACCAGCTGCTTCCATATCTGCAGTGTCAACTATATAAAACTCTGGTTTCTGGGCTGGAGTTGTTGCTCAGCAGTAGGGTGCTTGCCTAGCATGTGACACATGGGTTCGATCCTCAGCATCACATAAAAGTAAATAAACAAAATAAAGGTGTTGTGCCCATCTACAACTAAAAAACTTTTTTAAAAATTGTGGTTTGTCATATTTTCCAAAGTTTGTACTTATTGTAAACATCCTTCATAGCTTGGGAAAACTTTTCCATAATGAGAAGCAAACATTATTCATTCCAGTCAAACATAACTCCTTTTCCTGCACTTTATCAACACTTTTCTAGTTCTATTTTAAACACAAATTTCCATTTCTATTTTATAGAAAATCTTTTGTCAAATTTGTATCCTCTAATTGCCCTTAGCTATAAGACAAAAAGACAATGAGCCAGAATAAGGTACTGACTTTGCAGAGCTGATCAGAAAGCACAAATTCATAATAGTTTCAGTTTCCTCTAGCCTTCTCAAGTCCAGTTTCTGTACTTTGATTGATAATATCAAAATACATGGAGAAGTCATTTCAGGGGGTTATTTATTACTCAATTTGGCATAAAAATCAAATTAAAGAATAGTCTCTATAGTCAATAATAGAAAATATTACAGTCAATATGCAGTGTATACCAAGGACAACTGATTGCTGAATACCCCAAACGTCTGATTTGTGCAGTCTGCATTTCTGGTTGATTAAATGAAAAGGGAAAGTTTATACCAACAAAGACCCCATACATTTTACAAAATGAAAGAAGCCAAACTCTTCATAACACACAATGAAAAATAAAAATCATTATTAAAAGAAAACTCTTGGGAAAAAAATTCTTTATGAAATCACAATTCTTTTTTAACACTAACAAAATTAACAGAGGTATCAAAACTGTAACACAGAAAGACAAACACTTATTCCCAAGAAATAGATATAAAAACCTACCTCTGTTTTCTTCCTCTCTGTTGACGAGGTTGTTCCTCTTGGGGATATTTAAAAATGTCTTGAAAAATAGGTTCATATTTCTTAAAAATTACAGCAGAAACAGTGAAGTTTCTTTCTAATCTCTCAGTACGTTCTCTGAAATGTGGGGGTAGATTTGCCATGTCTTCCCATTTCTTCATCTTGTTAAAAAATTCAATTAAGCTGATAATAAAGATATGAATGAGGTAATTTCATGACTAACATAAAAAGTGAAGTATATTTATATCAATACAAACAGTTAAAAGTAAACCAAAATTATTGTACTAAATTATATTACATTTAGCTGGGTGTCGTGGAGCATGCCTGTAATCCCAGGAAGGGGGCGGGGGGATGGCTGAAGAAAGAGGAATCTGGGCAATTTAGTGGAGTTAAGCAACTTGGTGAGTCCCTGTCTCAAACAAACAAAAAACAAAAAGAAAAACAGTGGCTGGGGATGTAGCTCAATGGTAAAGTATCCCTGGGTAAATCCCCAATAACACAAAAAAAGAAAATAAAAAATAATATTATATTGTGACAGTAATATAAAGTCACAACTCATGTCTTTGACTAGCTTAATATCATACAGATTGGTTTATTACTCTGATCCTTACACCTGAGATTTTTTGTTTGTTTGTTTGTTTGTTTTTGGTACTGGGGATTGATCCCAGGGCCTCATGGATACTAGGCACACACTCTGCCACTGAGTTTTATACCTACACCTTTAAAAATTTTTTTTTTTTAGTTTGAGCCAGGTACAGTGGTGCACACCTGTAATCTCAGCAGCTCAGTAGGTTGAGGCAGGAAGACTGTGAATTCAAAGCCAGCCTCAGCAATTTATCAAGACCCTGTCTCTAAATAAAATATAAAAAAGGGCTGGGGATGTGGCTCAATGGTTAAGTGGCCCTAGGTTAAATCCCTGGTGCCAAAAAAACTCTTTCAATTTAGTTTTAAAACAAGGTCTTGCTAAATTGCTCAGGCAGGTCTGAAAGTTGAGATCCTCTTGACTAACTGGGATTACAGGATTGTGTCATTGTATCTGGCTACCTGAGGTTTGCCTTTTAAATTATGAAATATTTTAAAATATAAAAAAATGAACAAGAGTAACATAACTAGCAAATACTTACCCAACTTCCAGGATTAACAAATACTAACATATTGAATAAATTTTGCCATGCTTACTTCATATTTCTTTAATAACTAAAAACACTACATAAACAGTCAAAATTCCCATTTGTACTCCTCATTTTAGTCCAATTCCCCTCCTTAGTCCTTCTTCCCGAAAGATAACCACACTGAAGCTAGTCTGATTCCTACCTAAATATGTAGATCCATAAACTTAAGCACTATTGCATGTGTTTCATATTTTATATGTAAGGAATCATACATTAAGTAGCATTCTGCAACTTGATTTTCAACTCAATGCTTATGAAATTCATTAATGTTGATACAAACAGATTTAATCCATTCATTTAATTGCTAAAAACATTCCTACTCATGAACACACCAAGACTTTTTGCATTCATTCCCTAACCAAGAGAAATTTAGGTTGTTTCTAATGTTTTATAACAAAAATGCTATAATACCCATGTTTGTTCATGTGTTTAGTAATTTATTTAGGGACCATCCCAAGAAGTAGAGTCAGAGAACACACACCTTTGATTTTACTACCTGTTCCATGTATACACATTAAGACACAAGTCCTGTACATATAGTTATAAGCAAAATACCATATGACTAATATTTTATTTGCCTTTTCAATCTGGAGTGTCTCCTAAAGTTCTTAATATCCTTATTTCGATTTCTCCACATTTTACACAATAACTTGCAAAAGTAAATTCTTCCACACAAGTGCCTAATACATATAATGCAAATATTTTCATTAAATTAATAAAATATAATGAATACTAACTTTGAAGTGGTAAAGGAAAACCATGATCTGGTGTCTAAATTCAGCAATCCACATGCTCAGAGAATAATGGACACAGAATTCTTTTTATCACTATGAATTATAAGTTTTTTTATTAATTATACTTCAAACTAATATAATTACCTCTGCTCTGAACAGCGCAGGATTCTTGTTAAAGATACATAATTTCCTTCAACAGTCCCTTTGCTTACAGTTGGAACAGATTTTCTGCAAGCCACATATAAGGCACATGCTAACCAGTGAAGATCATTTCCCTGTAAAATAAAGTAGATTTTTAGCTAATGAACTATGTATATTTCAATACAAAAATTCTTATGTTTAAATTGAAAGAGTAGTTTATATGCTTATAGGACATTTTATTCTCAAAAAATGGTACTGTCCCACATGCTCTTCATAAAATGTGACACATTCTTCCATGAGTGGTGGGAGGTCAGTGTTTCCTCACCTTGAGCCTGGGCAGAAATCTATGTCCCCTTAAATTGATTAACTGCCTCAACAAATAACACAGGTTGAAGTGATACCACTTAATCTTCCAGAACATGTGCTTGGGAGTCCTACACCAACCAACATGTGAGAAGTCTGAATACCTTGAGTCACAATGCTGAGGAGAGACCATACGATGTGGTCAGTCATATATAGAGAGATGCCCAAGGAGCTCTCCAGCTGTGCCAGTCCTTAGCAGCTCAATCCTTAGCTGCTCTGCCAGTGACTCATGAGGCTGAAGCAGGACAAGTTTGTGGCTGCCTAGGCAACTTAAAGAACATAAAAATAGGGCTGAGGATGTGGCTCAAGCGGTAGCGCGCTCGCCTGGTATGCGTGCGGCCGGGGTTCGATCCTCAGCACCACATACAAACAAAGATGTTGTGTCCGCCGAAAGCTAAAATAAATAAATAAATATTTAAAAAAAAAAAAAAAAGAACATAAAAATAAAAAGGGCTGGGGATGTAGCTTAGTAGTAAAGCACCCTGAATTTAATCCCTAGAAACAAAGGGAAACACAGGAATAAAGCACAGAAAATATAAAAAATCAAAGAGCCAGGCACAGTGGCACATGCCTATAATCCCAGTGACTTTCGAGGCAGAGGCAGGAGGATTGCAAGTTTGAGACAAACTTCTGCAATTTAGTGAGGCCCTAAGGTCTTAGCAAGATCTGACTCAAAATAAAACATAAAAAATGGCTGGGAATATGGCTGAGTGGTTAAGTGACCCTGGGTTCAATTTCTGGTACCAAAAAATAAAAAAAATAAATAAAAGGTAAAATTCTATAACCAGTATTCTGTATTAAATATATCACAGAACTTTATTTTTTCATTGTACATTTACCTGAGATTCCCATCCCATGTTACCTTTCAGCATATCTGACTATAAGCTCCACAAGGGCAGGGAATTTTAGTTTTGTTCACCGATTTATTCCTAGCACCTAGAATACTGTGGCAAGTAGTAATGGGTACTAAAGAAATATTTGGTACATGAACAAATATTCATGCATTTATTAGGTGCTCTGGGCCAAGAAGAGATTAAAGTCTCACTGATCAAAAAAAAAAAAAATCGAGTAATCAAACATGTTTTCAAAATTAATTTACTAAGCCTGGTGTGGTGACACAGCTGTGGGGAGGTTGAGGCAGAAGGATCTCAAGTTTGAGGCCAGACTGAGCAATTTAGCAAGACCAAGTCTCAAAACAATTTTTTTGTTTGTTTGTTTTTAAAAGGGGCTAGGGATGAAGCTCTTTAGGAGACCCCTTGCTTAGCATTTGCAAGGTCCTGGGATCAAGTCCCAGTACCAAAAATAATAACAATTCACTAACATCTGTTGCTAAGGTAACACTAGATTTAACATGACAATCTTTATGAGTTGCAATACCTAAACTGTATGGTGACAATGCTTGTTCTAAGTTATAGAAATATCTTGAGGGTAAAATTAGAGCTTGTTTGGAGGCATGTATGTCCTTCAAGCAAACAAAAAGTCTTCTAGGAAAGCACCCAGAGAAGTAGCCTCTTCAGCCACATCACCTCAATATACTTCAGTAAACTCTTAAGCAGTATGCATGATGAGCCACACGTTATCTTCGTTAACCTTAAAGACAGTTCTGTGGGGTAGGTATAAATTTATCTCTAGTTTACATATAACAAAATTGAGTTTTCCGGTGGTCAAGTAATTTGTTCAAAGTCACCTAGATCTGTCATGTTCTAAAGCCATCATTACTGCCTTTTTCTGTAGAAGTAGCAATGGGGCGAGGGAATTAGTGATCACATTGAAATTCTACTAATATTAGATTTTTTTTTTTTTTAAGCAGTCAACAGAAAGACACATACGCAAAAGCAGCATGTCACAGTTAAATCATACCTTGGTAGCAGGCCTTCGTATTTGGAGCCTATCTGCCCTACTCTTTCCACGAGCTACATGTAAAACTACTCGAGAAAATCGAACGGCCTCACGTTTGAATGCCACACACACAGGCAAACAGCCGACAAACAATCCGGACTTCCGTGTCACTTCCCATTGGCCCATGAAGGGGAGGCGCCTACAGAGTTGACAGCCACTGGCTAGGAGGGCTATTTTTCTCATCTGCAAGCCTCGTCTGAAGAAAGGGACAAAACACGTCCGTATCACGGCGACAACCACCCAGATCCTCAAGGTAGTCGCCGTCCTGATTCCTAGCAACAACTGGGGGCGTCTGTCTAGGTCCGGGCAGGCAGAAAGCCCATTTCATTTGGCCGGGGGAAGAGTTGCCTTAATTGGTTTACACGTCCATAAACACAGCCCGAAACTTAACGACGCCTTGACTCAAATGTCTGCAACACCTGGGCAGAGGTAATCAGGTAGAGCCGAAATTGAAAACAAATGGAGGAGAAGCCTCGAGACCCGAGCACTCCGATCCGGCCCACCGCTGCGCTAACAAGCACGAGTCTCGCCCACTCTTCCCACGGTCTGGACAACGACACCTGTTCGTTCGACCACCTTGGTGGGTGGGGGGTTAGATGATTACACAGACCACCACCACCACCACCCTTTTTTTTTTTGTAATCGTGACCCTAGCGCATCTCAACCTGGTTGTGCAATTTTGGCGACAAAGGTGTACCCTGTCCTAAACACAAGAGCGGCGAGAAAGAGTTCACCTCCAGAGCAGCGAGAGCCCTTTAAACGCCGGTTTGCAGTACTACGGTGCGCAAAGAGGAACACTCGCTCTCCGGGGGCCGCAGACCCGGGCGCCCCGAGACCCGGGTCGGCCGGGGGTCCCTGCCGGGCGCCCGACACCCACTGGGAAGGCAACCCATCCCCGCGGCGGGGCGCGCCAACTAGGCCCAGGAAGCCCCTCGCCTCCTCCCCCGAGCGTACCTCCAGAGTGTAGCTCTCGCTCATGCTCCGGTAGCTGTCCCAGGCCTCGGCCCGCGCCGCCTGCATCCATGTTGAGGCGGCTACACAGCTCGTCGAACCGCTGCTGGATCTGAGGGGTTGGCGACCCAGCCGGCTGCGCGGCGTCCTCTGCCTCACCGTCGTCCTCCTCCTCTTCATCAGAGCCTGCAGCAACTGGAGGAGGAGGAGGGGGCGGCGGCGACTGGTCGCCACCGGACGGCATAGCGCACCCCTGGACAGCTGGTCCTCAGGTGAGGTGAGGGCCAGGGCCCGTAGCCATTCAAACAGCAAAGCGCCCGCCCGTCAGTCGCCCGTACCGCGACTGCGTCGCCGCCACCGGCGCTTGACCTCTTGAAGGCACCCGTAGTATTGAGCATGGCCCGCTGGGAAATGTAGTCCAAACCGGAAGCTCACGGGGGCCAAAAACCATGAAGAAAAAAATCAGCTTGTGTTGTTTTATTGGGGATGAAATACATGCTACTTTTTCGTATATTAAGTATATTCCCATCGTGAGACCATTCAGAAGGCTGCTCTGAAGATAAAAAGTACAAGAAACATTGACAGGAGAAGATTCAGTATCCATATACTTCCTTATCATCTGGATGTCCTTGTCCAAAATGTAACAGGAAGAGCTTATCACCTAAATTCAAACCTCAGCCTTGCTTGTAATTTCTATTTCTTTCCTATGTTTTAGTGTTATGGGAGCCTTTCAAGTAATTATTTGATTTTTTTTAATGCAGTAATTCTCCATCCTCTCCCCAACATGACAAATTTACATTCACTATGACTTATGTGTACTATCCTCAACCACCCAATTGGTCTAACTTTATTTCCTTTTAATTTTTATTATTTTATTTTCTATTTTTACATTCCTAGTGGACTTAAATCACTTTATTTCCAATCTTGTTTTTTCCACTTAAGGTTTTTAAATTGCCAGTCCTCTTTATTATTAGGTATAGTATAAAGCACTTTCATGGAGAACAGCTATAAGGCATTGCTGTTTTGCTATTTTTGTTTAGTATAAACTGAGGGAAAGAAGTACTGGGACAAAAGGGTGGGGTATGGAAGCTATAAAGGCAGGAAGGAGAAGAACAGAAATCTGCAAATAGGGAGGTGGAAATATGAAACATGTTATCTTAGGAACAATTTTGACACAATGAACCTTTAGTAAAATTAGTAGCAGTTTTGGAGTTGGATTTGCACAGACATATAAAATGTATCAGGTCTTCCACCTGGCTGACACATGTTCATTTTCTTTCTTTCTCCCTCTCCCCCTCCACTAGGTTTTGAATTCATCCACCATACCACTGTATACCAGAAGCCTAGGTCACATGAGAAAACCTGTTATCAAAGATAAACCAAGCTGTACATAGTTAAAGCAGGAAAACAGATTTTACTCAGTAGCTGCTGACAGTAAGGGGAAAGAGCTGAATTCCACTCCAATTTGTACAAAGATGACCAAGTATTTAAAAGGGAGGAGAAAGGAGTAGAGAGGGGGAGAGAACAGAGCTCAAGTGAAAATTGACAAGGGGCTGGTGGTATTAATGCCATTAGGCCAGCTGGGTCTGCTAGCTGTTAATTATGAAAATCAGGATGCTATCCTTCCCCCAGAGACTAGAAGAAGGCCTTAGCCTTCCTGATGATTACAGGGGCTTTCAGGTCCTTAAGAACTCCTGTGTTATAAAAGGTTCACATACACCCCCAAAGAGACGGAGGACGAATTCAGTTTTAAGTCCTTTGTAGTAAATATATCAAGAAAGGGAAGCCAGAGACCCAAGTTTAGGTTTTGATTGGAATAAAAAGTAAATTTTCCTAGCATTGCTGAGCTTTCTGCAGCAGATATTTGATGGGGATTGAGAGGGGGCATCTTTCTAGGGATTTAGCCTTAAGATGCTAGAAGCCAGGCCAGAGTTTGGTGGTCTCTAAGTACCAAATTTTGACAGGAGTCTTTATGTGCCAAGAATTCTGCATTTCTCACCAGATGGCAAGGACTCAAGCCCCGAGCCTTCAGGCCCAGTTATGTTGAATGGGCCAGTTTGGAAATAGATGCTCTAGGCTTCCAGTCAGGCCATCACCCTGATACTGTATATACAGCAGAGATGAAACATCCCACTGAGGCCTGTCCAAATTTTGGCAACAAAATTTGTGGGCAAAAAAAAAAAAAAACAATTATGTTACCAGAGTCTTGGGTTCCAACAAATTAGGTCCAGCCGCTCACCCCAAAAAGACAAATAGAAAAGGTAATGGTAAAAGCAGGAAAGTTGCTCTAATCAATATGTCATATTGTCATCTAGCAGCTCAGCCTTGTCTTCAGGGTGCTGACAAGAGCTTTAGGTTTAAATAGAAGAACTTGGGCAGAAGCTAAGGGGTATGCCCAGTTAAGCAGTCTTGGTCAAACTGTGATCTAATTGATCATTACCTTGATTCTGGTTCTATGAGGTAGCTCCAGAAAAGTCCTTATCACTTGAGGAGGCAATTTCCATTTGATGCTCAGGATGTTTATCTATCTGAGTTGTGATCTTGAAAGGATCCCATGAGGGTTCCTGCTTAGAGAGGGACAGTCTCATCATGGGGTGATCTGCCTGCAAGGCTCTGCAGGCACTACTTTGGTGTGTGGAATAGGAGGTTGAAAAGTCTCTAAAAATATCTTGACTCAGTCTTGAAGGGGGAAAAGAGAGAAAGACAGGTTAGGTAAATTGGGACTAATAAGCCTGTATTGCCAGTTTTTAGATGAATGCTCCCGTTTTAGTCCGCTTTTTTTGCGGCTGTGACTAAATGACGCGACCAGCACAATTGTAGAGGAGGGAGAGTTATTTATAGGGCTCACAGTTTCAGAGGTCTTCATCCATAGGAGACGGGCTCCATTCCTCAGGGGTCAGGTGAGGCTGAACATCATGGCGGGAGAGTGTGGCAGAAGGACGCAGCTCACATCATGGTGATCAAGAAGCAGAGAGAGAAAGACTCCACTTGCCAGATGCAAACATACCCCATAGCCACGACCCCAGTTAATGAGTTCCTTCAGCAGCACCCCACCTGTCTCCACTTACCACTCAGTCAATTCAATCAGAGATCAATCCACTGATTAGGTTAATGCTATAACCCAGTCACTTCTCCAAACCTTCTTGCATTGTCTTATGTTTGAGACTTTTGGGGATATCTCACATTCAAACCATAACATTCCATGCATAGCCCCCTGAAGCTCACATTTATCTAACAATGCAAAATACATTTGGTCCCTTCCCCAGAGTCTCCATGGTCTCAACAGTTCTGAGATTGCTCAAAGTTCAAGTCCAAAGTCTTCTCTGAGGCTCAAGGTAATCTCACCTTGTGAACTCCTGTAAAATTAAAAGTAATTTACAAATATCCTATATTTCAAGGTACAGAGTAAACATTTTCATTTATAAAAATATGGACCTAGAAAGAAGGAATAGGACCAAAGTAAGACCAAAATCCAGCTGGGCAAAGAAGTCCTGTAACTCCATGTCCAGCACATGGCATTGTGATGTTCTCTCCAAAGAGCTTGTGTAGATCCACCCCTGTGGCCTTGTTGGTTGCAGCACAAGTGGCCTTTCTGTGGATTTATCTCTGCTCAACTCCTGCAGCTTTCCTAGGACAATGTTCCACAGTTCTGGCATTTCTTAACCTTGGGTGTCTCCACTGCAGTTTAGGCTTCCACCTCAAATCTCCACACCTTACCTTCTCAGGGAGTGCCCAAAGGGATTCCAACCCTGCTGCACTTTGCCTGGCCTCCCAGGCCTTCCTTTGAAATCTTGGTGGAAGTCTCCATGAAATTCTAACTCCAGCATCCTACATTCCTGCAGAATCAGCACCACATGGTTGATGCCAAGGTCCGCTGCCATCTTCAGTAGTAGCCAAGCCTCCAGAGACACTGGCTGCAGCAGCCTCTGAGTGTCTGGGTGGCTGAACATGTTGAAAAAACTTCGTAGGCCCCCTTGTGCAAGAAGAGTACCCCAGGGGCTGGGGTTGTGGCTCAGTAATAGAGCACTCGCCTAGCATGTGCAATGCCCTGGGTTCGATCCTCAGCACCACATAAAATAAAAATAAATAAAATAAAGCTATTATGTCCAACTACAACTAAAAAATAAATATTAAAAAAAGAAGGGTACCCCACTGGTGTCTTCTCAAGAAAATTTCACTTTTACTCCTTTAAACCAGAGATGGGTATGGTCTTGCCAGTTCCTGAGATGCCCTCAAGCCATTATTCTTATTGTCTCTGGACAAAGTCTTTAGCATTTTTTTGTGGCAGTAATGTCTTTAACAACTGCAACTTCCTTAGCCCGTTTTATTCCAGCCTTTCAAGTTCAAGTTTTTTGAATATTTCTGCTCTGCTTTCTGCTCTTGATTTTCACAATAAATTTGGCTAAATGCTGTCAGCAAGCTTTGTGCAGTGGCAGCCAATGAGGTTTCTCTGAGGTGAAATTATTGCTAATTGAAAAAAAAAAAAAAAGCTACCAGCAATACCCATGCCAATTCCTGAATACTATGCTGCCTAGACAGTTCTTCCTCCAGATTAAGAAGTCAATCACTTTTAAAATCAGCCTCACAGAAAGTCTCAGGACATGGGCAAAATGCAGACAACTTCTCAGCCAGAATATAACACGAACAGCCTCTACCCCAAATTCCAAGAGTCCTCCTTTTCTGAACCCTCTTGAACCCTGTCTTCACTGACCATGGTTCTATTGCCATTCAGATCTTCTGAGCTCCCACCAGAGTCAGCCATTAATCTCCACTTACAACAATCTAAAGCATTTCCAGCTTGCACTGCTACATATCTCAAAATTCCTCCCATCAATACAAAATGCTCAAAAAGCTTCTGAATCACGAGGTCAGGTTAATCACAGCAATGACCCCACTCCTGGTACCAATTTCTGTTTTAGTCAGCTTTTTTGCAGCTGTGACTGTTAGGGTCTGTAAACAAGTCAGGATGGCGCCTGGCAAATGTTAGAGTCTGTAAACAAGTCTGGATGGCGCCTGGCATTTTGCCAGAGGGAGTGGTTAATGTTAAAATGTGTAAACAAGTCTGGATGGCGCCTGGCAAAATGCCAGAGGGAGTGGTTTGTGAAGTAACGCCAGAGAGCCATTAAGTGTGGAGATTCCTTATTGGTTGACTGATGTATCTAGTTTATGCTAATTAAGATAAGCTGTGCAAAATGTATAAATACCTCTGTTGTCCTACAATAAACGGCTCCTACTCCTGCTGTATCAATGTACACAAGTTGTTCGTTACACCCCCACCCCCCCCCTGTTATTTTGCAGCCAGCCGCCTTCAACAGTGACTAAATGACTCAACTAGCACAACTGTAGAGGAGGAATAGTTTATTTGAGGGCTCATTGTTTCAGAGGTCTAAGTCCATGGACAGCTGACTCCATTCCTTGGGGCTCAAGGTGAGGCAGGATATCTTGGTGGAAGAGTATGGCAGACAGAAGCAGCTTACATGGTTATCAGGAAGGAAAGAGAGAAGAAGGAGGGGAAAGAGAGAGAGACTCCAAGTGCCAGATACAAATATATACCCCATAGCTATGCCCCCAACCAACGAATCACTTCCTCCAGCCATACCTCGCCTGCTTCTAGTTTCCACTCAGTCAGTCCAATCAGAGATCGATCCACTGATTAAGTTAAGACTATAACCCAGTCATTTCTCCTCCAAAACTTGCATTGTCTTACACATGAGCTTTTAAGGGACACTTCACATCCAAACCATAACAGTTCCTTACACGATTAACATTCTGTACAAATACAAGAGTGGGAAGTTATATTCCATGTATATATAATATGTCAAAATACATTCTACTGTCATGTATAACTAAAAAGAACAAATAAAAATTGTTTTTTAAAAATGATTAACATGCCAATGTGTAGAGCTGAGCTAGTGTCAAAGTTTAAGGTGATAAAGCAGACATGCAAAATGAAGATATGCAAAATAATGCCAAAACTTATCCTGCTTTTAGTTAGCTATTGGGCATCTGCAGGCTGAATAGTTACTACTTTTAGCAAAGACTGTAAGTCTCTGTTATAATTATTTTAATTTGAAGTCACTGAGTATTAGGGTGGCTGTTATGAAGCAATAAATAATGAGAACACTAAGTGGAGAACATGTATATATTGATTATCATAAAAGAAAAATCATTTAATGACTATTTTTCTTGGTAATTTTTTTACACTTCCTCTAATCTCACTAATAGCTTCCATTGTTTTTAACCTTAAAAAGCTAAAATAACAGGGCTGGGGTTGTGGCGCAGTGGTTGAGCACTTGCCTAGCATGTGGGAGGCCCTGGGTTTGATAGTCAGCAACACATTAAAAAAAAAATGTTGATCAGATGATATTGTGTCCAACTAAAAAATAAATATTAAAAAGCTAAAATAATAAATGATATTAACATTTCTTCTAAGAAAAGAGGTAGGTACGTTTAAGTCATAGTCACTTTTTTAATATTTATTTTTAAATTTTAGGTGGACACAATATCTTTATTTTATTTTTATGTGGTGCTGAGGATAGAACACAGTGCCTCACACATGCCAGGCAAGCACCCTACCACATGAGCCACATCCCAGCCCCCATAGTCACTTTTGATTATGGAGGTTAATTGACCTGGACGTAATTTTTAAGCAAGTTGTTCAAAATTGACTTAGACTCCTAGAGCATATTTACCAAACACTTCTTTCCTGTATCTTATCCTCCTCCTCCTCCCAGAAACTGAAGTGGCTACCTTGTAACACAATCTTGTCTTTCCCTGCTTAACTGTTTCACTGCTGTTTGGGCCACAAAAATGCACCTTACTCTACCTGCAGGTGTCCTCCTTTCTACCTTTTCATCCTCAGTGAAAATTGTTCTTCTACACTTTCCTTACTTTTTAAAAAAAAAAAAATTGTTTGTAGTTGTAGATGAACAGAACGTCTTTACCTTATTTGTTTTACTTTATTTATTTATTTTTATGTGGTGCTGAGGATCGAACCCAGTGCCTGACACATGTTAGGCAAGCGCTCTGCCGCTGAGGTACAGCCCCAGCGCACCTTTTTTGTTTTTTGGATGGTCCTGGGATTTGAACCCAGGGGTCCTGCACATGCTAAGCTAGTGCTGTACCACTGGGCTGCATCCCCCTCCCCACCTCTTTGTTCCTT
This sequence comes from Marmota marmota marmota, assembly GCF_001458135.2. Classification (NCBI taxonomy): domain Eukaryota; kingdom Metazoa; phylum Chordata; class Mammalia; order Rodentia; family Sciuridae; genus Marmota; species Marmota marmota. The sequence goes on from NW_026000221.1 coordinate 24,406,360, forward strand.
CTTTCCATCAGTCACTTACCATCCTAATTGTCTCGCGGGCATCCCAGTTGAATATTTCTCATGACACTTATTAAGTCCATAATGAATAATTTACATGTTGGACCATCTGCTTCGTGTCTGTTGTCCTTTCTATGTGGTAAGTGCAACATCTGTGCTATTTAGTTCTGTGCTATAACCTCAGTGCCTAAAATGATGCCAGGCATACAGTTGACTCTTCACAAAATCTGTTGAGTGAATGATCATGATAATTGAGATAGATCTTGCTGGAGCCTTGGGTTTTATGGATATAAAGTCCTTTTTCATGTTGTGATCTGATAGCCCAACAGAATGTCAAAGAATATAAATGATAGTCATCTAAGAATGAAACTCTCCTTTACATTATCCCACCTTTAAAAATATGGCTAACCTAGAGAATGGAGATGTAGGTCAGTAGTTAAGTACTCACCCACCATTGATTCTCAGCACTGAAAAAAGAAAAAAATAAAGGGAAGGAGGAGGAGGAGGAGGAGAAGGAGGAGGACTGAGAGATTGAGAAAGGGAAAGAAAGAAGCTTAACTGTGATATTTCCATACAACAAAACACAGTTGTCTTCAAACCTCTTGGTCACATCTCCCTAAAAGAATTACCTCCTGGCATATATTAAAGTTGACAGATAAATTTTTCATTAAAAGTTTGATTAGAGCTGGGAATGGTGGTACATGCTTGTAATCCTAGAAGCTCAGGAGGCTGAAATAGGAGGATCTCAAGTTCAAAGCCAACCTCAGCAATTTAGCAAGGCCCTAAGCAACTCTGTGAGACCCTGTCTCTAAATAAAATACAAAAAGGGTTGGTGATGTGGTTCAGTGGTTAAGTGTCCCTGAGTTCAATCCCTGGTACCAAAAAAAAAAAAAAAAGTTTGATTAGGTAAAAAGAATATAATATCCATCCAGAATCATAACTATAAACCTTTAACAACAAAACTATTATTAAACTTTAAACATCCAATTGACTTTAAATACCATAGTAATTTGATACTATCATCCACAATAAAAATATATGAACATCCTGCCAGAACACGCATACAGTATATACTACCAGTAGTAGTCGGTCAGTAGTTGTCTTGGTTATAGCCATTGCTACAGTACTGCAGAACTATATGGGGCTCAGTATTAAGCACAGTTTCAGGCATTCACAAGAAAATCTTGGAAAAATATCCCCTACAGATCAGAGGGGACTGATATGCTATAGACTGAGTGAATTAAACAAGAACTTCCATCCCCACCCCTGCACACACACAATTCTGGAGGCTGGGAAAACCAAGATCAGGATGCTGGCTTGATTTGGTTTCTGGTGAGGTCTCTTGTCTCATCTTCTCACTCAAAATATGTGATTCACTTCATTATTTATAAATTGAAATTTTATGTCATTCTTTTTTTTCCATTAACTCATTATCTTATTATCCCATAAAGCTTTATTCTTATATTTTGTGCTTGAAACTCCCTTATTAATTTCCCTTCAGCAAAAATGTACAGATTCATTTTTTCAAGTTCCTATTTATTTATAATGTCATGAAGTATAATTTTTTTTTAAATTTAAATATTTTACTTTTTTTTTTAGTTGTACACAATACCTTTATTTTGTTTATTTGTTTTTATTTGGTGCTGAGGATTGAACCCAGGGCCTCGCATGTGCTAGGTGAGCACTCTACCACTGAGCCACAACCTCAGCCCCATGAGGTATAATTTACAGGCAAAAAAATTCATCTTTTTAGGGGTATAGTTTTATTTATTTTTACAAATACAGTCATGTAACAACCATCACAATCAAGATGTTGAACATTTTCATCATCCTGAAAGTTTCCTAGTGCTGTGTACTAAACCCCTTCTCTTCAAATATCCCTTAGCAACCACTGATCAGTTTTTCATCCAAATAGTTTTGACTCTTTTATAAAATGTAATGTAGATGTAGATGCGTACAATAGATATGTAGCCTTTGAGTCAGTCTTCTTTTAACTTCGCATGCTGCCTTTGAGATTGATCCAAGCTGGTGCATGTATCAGTGGATCTGTTCTTTGTTACTGTAAGTAGTATTCCATTATATGACTGTGCCACTGTTTATCCACTTGCCAGTTGAAGACAGTGTGCTTGATTCCGGTTTTGGATGAATGAGTAAGGGCTGCTATAACAGTTCCATATGTTTTTGTGTGAATACAAGCTTTCATAACTCTTTGAGTAAATACCCAGGAGTATACTATGGACTGAATGTTTGTCATTCCCCCTCATCCAGCCATCATTATAATTTATGTGTTGAAGTCCTAGCCCTCAATGTGATTTGATAGTACTTTTAGGAGTACTATCAGAAAAAAAAATTCAGCAGTTTCTTACAAAATTTAGCATACTTGTACCATATAACATAGCAGTACCATTCTGTTTTAGTCTTATAGGGTTTCAAAAACAAAGACACTGTAGGGCCCCAACATGGTTTCTCCTTATACATGGTTTCAGTTACTCAAGCTCAACCACAGTCCAAAAATATTAAAGGGGAAATTCCAGAAATAAGCAAGTCATAAGTTTCATGACACTGTATGTCATCTTGAATAGAATGATGTCTCATACTGTCCTGCCTGTCAGGACATCCATACAGTATATACTACTAGTAGTAGTCGGTCAGTAGTTGTTTTGGTTACATCCATTACTACAGTACTGCAGAGCTCAATGGGGCTCAGTATTAAGCACAGTTTCAGGCATTCATGAGAGAATCTTGGTAAAATATCCCCCATGAACCAGAGGGGACTCATATGTCATAGATTGTGACTTAGTGAGATCTCGCTTTAAATAAAATATAAAAAGGGCTGGGGATGTGGCTCAGTGGTTAAGTGCCCCTGGGTTTAATCCCTGATTTTTTAAAAAAAAGGAGCAATGATGAACTTAATGTTGGCAGTAAGTACAGTGGCAAATCACTCCTCAGGGGACAGAGTTTGAACAATGAAAGAAAAACAATTTTATACCTATCAGGCCTGTAGATTTCTGTAGTTGGAGATTTCTTGAAATATTGGGTGTAAATACCAAATTGTAAACATATGTGCATTTTACTCATATTAAACCTTAAATTTTTGAGGTTAAAAAAAATAGGCCATGAGCCTTGAGTAGAGGTCTGAACATTAATAACTGAGTTTAAGAGGCTTGGTTCTTGGGGTCTGATTATCATTGATGTAGTCCATTTTCTCTTGCTATAACAAAATAGCTGAGTCCAAATAATTTATAAAGAAAGAATAGGAGTTTGTTTGGCTCACAGTGTTAGAGGGTAGGAAGTCCAGGCATGTGGCACAGGCATCTGCTCTGTCTCTGGTGAGGGACTTCTTGCTGCATCACCATGAAGGGAAATGTGGTGGCAACAGAGAAAACGTGCATTTCAGGAATCTGTTCCTCATCTTATAAATCCACTAATGCCATAATGGGGAAACCATATTCAGGACCTCACCTAATCCTACTTACTTCCTTAGGATCCCACCTCCAAATACGGTTAACATATGAATTTGGAGGTTGAGTTTCCAATACATGAACATTAGGGGACACATTCAAAATATGGCATTTGCTGGGTGCATTGGTACACACCTATCATCCAAGTTCTTGGGAGGTCGAAACAGGAAGATTGCAAGTTCAAGGTCAGCCACAGCAATTTAGCAAGACCCTGTCTCAAAATAAAAAATTCAAAGGGCTGGGGATGTGGCTCAGTGGTAAAGTGCCCATGGTTTCAATCCTCAGAAACCAAAAGTTGAAAAAGAAAAATAGCATCCATTCATTCATTTATCCAGTGAGCCTGCCAAGAAGTTCCAGGCCAGGTTGGGCAATTTAGCAAGACTGCCTCAAAATGAAATAATTTTAAAAAGTGCTGGGGGTATAGCTCAGTGGTAGAGTGCTTGCTTAGAAGGCAAGAGGCCTTGGGTTCAATCCCCAGTAGCATAAAAAAATTTTTTTTCAATTCAATCAATGTATGTTAGTAAGTGTCTGGTGCATTTTGAGTACTTTGTTTTTTTATTTTCTTTTCTTTTTTTTTTTTTTTTAAAGAGAGAGTGAGAGAGAGGTAGAGAGAGAGAGAATTTCAACATTTATTTTTTAGTATTTGGCGGACACAACGTCTTTGTATGCGGTGCTGAGGATCGAACCCGGGCCGCACGCATGCCAGGCGAGCGCGCTACTGCTCGAGCCACATCCCCAGCCCATTTTGAGTACTTTGCCATACAATATCTTAGTAAATGAGAAAAGCACAGTTCTTGCTCCCATAGAGCTTGTTATTCAATGAGGAAACAGACCTAGAACAAGAATAGGTAAGTATGAATATATTATAAAAGAGAAATCTGGAGAGCATCACAGAAGACCTGAACTGTATATGCATGCTGACAGAGAAAGAGAGCACAGGGGTGGGCTGGAGGTGACTGGGTGTTTGGGGGTAGACTAAGGCTTCTCTTTCTTCTCCTTATTTTCCCTGAGGATAAATCTGAAAGTCTTAGGTAAAGCAAGGGGGGAAAAATTCATTTTAGGTTGAGAAAAAAGCTATGCAAGCCCCTCAATCAGAAAAAGAACAGGTGTTCCAAGGAGTTGAAGAAATGTGAATGTGATATAAGTGCAAAAAAAGAGAGGTGGGGGGAATGACACAATGTACGGATAGAGGTGAAGTCAGAGGCCTGGTGAAGATGTTGGACTTGGTTCTAAATGTGGTCAGAAGCCACTTATGGTTTTAAGTTAAGGACGCCAGTCACATTCCTCGCTCCCCAGCACTGAGAACAGTGTGTGGCACTGTTAGGTGTTTGGCAGACCAAAACCTAGTCTCTCTTCTGGGCCATGGCTGAATGCTGTGAGACCCAGTGCTCCTGAGGCAAAATCTACCATGCCAGTACGACTGGTTTCCTCAACCTTTTTTCTGTCCAGGTTACCTCAGCCAGAATGAAGTCTCTTTTCCTCACTGTCACCCATCCTTTCACCATTCCCTTGGGGACACCCAGCTCATTTCCCCATATACAACAGGCTTCAAGTATAACTGTTATACTTTCTTGATAGATTGAAATTTTTATCATAAAACATTTATTTCTAGTAACTTTTTGGCTTAATGTATATTTATCTGATATTAGAATAGCCACTCCAGTTCTTAAACATGGTTTGTATGATATACAAAACAGAATAAAAAAACATTCAGCAAATTTTGTTGCCAAGCTCTCACCTCTACTTGTTCCTCCTTATCAGGAAATGGTGGCATTTTTCTTCCAGTTTAAGACCCAAAATTTGAGTCATCTTTGATTCCTTTCTTTTATATCCTACATTCATTCCAACTGTAATTTGTCATCTCAGTCTTCAAACTATTCAAAATATGGCCAGCTTTCACCTTCCTTTCTTATCAATTATCCAATTCCCACCCATCTGGTCTCCCTGCATCTAGTTTCTTGTCAACATACAAGTTGTGGTTAATTTTATGTGTCAACTTGGCTGAGCCATAGATCCCAGATATTTAATCAAACATTAATGTTTCTGTGAGAGTGTTTTAGATTAGGTTTACAAAACCAGAGGAATCTGAGTGAAGAAGATTGCTCTCTAAAATGTGAGTAGGCTTATCCAATCATCTTAAGGCCTGAGTAGAACAAAAGGCTGAGCTGGAGAGGATGTGACAAGATCTTGATTTTTGTTTGGTTGTTTGCACTAGCTATTGTATTAACACAGGAGGAATAACTGTTATGTTCAGTGCTGATGGAAATGTCTCAGAAAAGCCAGGTACAGTGGCACATGTCTATAATTCCAGTGACTCAGGAGGCTGAGGCAGGAGGATCTCACCTTTTGGTATGTTATGTTTTCATTCATCTCATTTTCTAATTTCTCTTGAGATTCTTCTTTGAACCATTATTTAGGAGTATGTTTTTAAATTTCCACATATTCATGAATTTCAAAGCTTAGAACAGGAAGCAGGAATACTTGGAAAACTTTTCCAAATCTGATGCTTGCTTTATAGCCTACCATAATGGCCTATCCTAGAGAATGTGCAATGTGTGCTTTATAAGAATCTTATTCCGCAGTGTTGTGTTCAATAGATAGATCATATAGGTGTAAGTGATTTATAGTGTTGTTCAAATATTGTTTTCTTTGCCTTGTTGCTCTATGCTTTGTGGAAAGTAGGATACTAAAGGCTGCAACTCTTCCTGTTTCATTGTAGATTTCTTTCAATTGAGTTGATTTTTGCTTCAGGTATTTTGCATTTCTGTTGTTAGGTGTCTACATGCTTATAGTTGTTATATGTTCCTTCATGATAGATTGACCCTTTTATTATAAAATGTTTATTTTAGTAACTTTTTTTTTGTACCAGGTATTGAACCCAGTGGCACTTAACCACTGAGCAATATCCCCAGCCCTTTTTCATATTTTATTTAGAAACAAAGTCTCACTGAGTTGCTTAGTGCATCAATAAGTTGCTGTGACTGGCTTTGAACTCTCCAACTTCTTGCCTCAGTCTCCTGAACCACTGGGATTACCATCGTGTGCCACCACCATGTGGCAACTATTTGATTTAAAGTACATTTGATATTTAGTATAGCCACTCCAGACTCCAGTATTTATTTATTTATATTTTTGGTACTGGGGACTGAACCCAGAGGTGCTCAACCAATGAGCTACATCCCCAGCCCTTTCTTTCTTTAGATTATGATAAATAGCAGCATGTAAATCAGTGGAGATATTGTATAGTAAATAATGGTAGGGCACTATTTGAAAAAATTTAAAATTATAATTTCTATTTTACAGTAGATGTTGCCAAAATAAATTTCAATCAACAAAGACATTAAATACTTTTAAAGAATAAAATATGTATATAACTTGAGGGTGAAAAGATTTTCCTATGGACAAAATATAAAGAATACAAACCAGGGCTGGGTGCTGTGGCACATGCCTGTAATCCCAGTGATTTAGCAGGCTGAGGCAGGAGGACTGAAAGTTTGAGGTCAGCCTCAGCAACTTTGTGAGATCCTGTCTCAAAATAAAAAATAGAAAGGGCTGGGGATATAGCTTAGTGGTAAAGTGCCCCTGGATTCAATCTCCAGTACCAAAAAACAATAAAACAAAACAAACCAGAAAAGATTGTAGATATATCCATATAAAAGATATCCACATAAAATTTAAAACTCACACACTAAAGCTGTGTGGTCAGGAGTACCTATTGTTTCAGCACTTAGGAGGCCAAGACAGAAAAACCAGTTGAGTCTAGGAGTTCCAGCCAGGACAACAAAGTGAGAATCTCCCTTTCTGCATCCCTGACAAAAGAAAAAACCAAACCAAACCAAAAACCTTGCACATTAAAAGACAGAGGTTGGGAGTATGTAGCTCAGTGGTATAGTGTATGCTTAGTATGTGCAAGGACCTGGGTTCAATCCCTAGCAACAAAATAACAACAAAAATAGGCAAACTGGGAAAAATATTTACCACATATAACAATGCATGGTAGAAGAAATCCATGACAGAAGAAATGCAACTGGCTTATGGAAAGATATGAAAAGTTACTTTAAAGTTACTAATAATTAAAGAAACAAACTTAAAATTTCTTTTTACCATTGATAAAGACTTTTTTTTAAAGAGAGAGAGAGAGAGAGAGAGAGAGAGAGAGAGAGAATTTTTTAATATTTATTTTTTAGTTTTTGGCGGACACATCTTTGTTTGTATGTGGTGCTGAGGATCCAACCCGGGCCGCACGCATGCCAGTCGAGTGCGCTACTGCTTGAGCCACATCCCCAACCCTGATAAAGAATTTTTAAAAAATTATAATGTTTGCTGTTGGAGTAGAAAATGGTAAAATCTTACAATCTTAACTCAGTTGTACAGTCTTGAGATATGAACATATTTCATGCCTTGGTATCTAAATGAAGAGAGTAGGTTACGAAAATCGTATGCATATAGCTTCTTTTTTTTTTTTTTTTTTTCTTTTT